>NC_056732.1:939741306-939821306 GCF_019279795.1 Protopterus annectens
GAGTCAGAACAGGGATAATTTATAACAACAAAGAAGGTGGTTTGAATTAAAAAAATCCAGTGGTACATTTAGCATCTATGCCTTAATTTTGGATAATGGGGAATTTAAAATTAAGACAAAAATAAAGGATAAGTAAGATTCTATATGAAAAATATAATAAAGATGTATGAAAAAATAGGAAAGGAAAAGAAAATTAAAGGGGGACAGAAATGAAGAAAAAATATGACAATAAAATACAATTATGGAATTTAGAAAGTAATGGAGGTTGACAGGAAATGAAAAGAAAGGTATAATATGAATTTAGAATTTTTTATAGCCATGAAAAGAATTAAAAAGAAGATGAAAAAAGGCAATAAAAACAGAAGAAAAAGGTTTGAAAATGCTTATGAAGCAGAATATTTTTGTGGGGAATTGTATTAGCTAAGTTACCAGTGAAAGGGAATATGAAATGTAAAGTGATGAAGGAAAAATAATGTGTTGACTGTAGTGAAGAAGAAACAACAAAGGTTTTTCGGATTGCAAAAAGAATAAAGAATGTTGGGAAAAGTTAACAATTAATACACACAAAAGAATTTAAATATATAAATATGATATTATATGTGAAGTATGATAAAGTAAAGAAATGTGATATTGATTAATGGGATGATGCACTGGTTCTCACAGTTTGGGTGCGGAGGTAAAAAGGATGTAAGAAGATGGTTGTGGAAGAAAGATAGGGGATAGGGGGTATAATGTAAAAGGAATGAAAAATAAAATTGTTTGAATAAGTTCTTTTGTGTTGATAACTTGTAAATAATTGTAAGTATCAGTGTAAAAAATGAGTGTGCAAATAACTGATTTAAAGATGGTTATAGGGTATAAAATAAATGTTAATAAAGCACCCTTACTCTTTTCAACATGTGCTGCGAGATAGGTTATATCCACCTGAGCTACTACCAGCTTAGGCAAATGGGAGCGTGGTTTAGCATCTCAGAAGTGCAGTAAATCCCTTTAGGGTGCACTGCAGTGTCAGTTTTGGAAAACGAATCCCACTATCTGGTGTAAGAATAGAACTCATAGCATTCTGCAGCACAGGTGAGTGTGTTAACTGCCGAGTTACCGAGACTGTGCAGATCATGTTGAACAAATTCCTGGCATCTGTGATTTTGCCTAGATTATCCTTGTTTTCCTAACTGAAGCAGTAGCTAGAAAAGATGAACTCCAGCAAAGAAGGATATCTACTTAGCAGTCAAATTATATACTTGGTAGTTAGACTGGGTAGTCCTGCGTTTGGTTGAAGTGTGTATTACTCGTCATCTTTTGATCATATCTCAGATAGTGAAGTATGTGGAAAACTGATAACATTTTTAGTCACAGTAGTCTCATTATTTGTGTAGATTATAGTGCAGTGTTGCTTGGAGTTTTCTATTTTCTCTACTGTTGTGCAACTGCAAAGTTAGCATACTTATGCAAGTGGATGTGGTGTGCAGGACAGCTTATTCCATCTGCCTTGTTTTGGGTTGTTTTTGACAGATGTTTTGTTCAGTTTATAAAAGTTCACAAAATATCACTTGCCAAATGGTGATGTGAATTAACACAGGGAAATCTTTAGGTTTGCAAGGGGGAACTCAATGCTGTTTTGTTGAGCAGTTACATTAAAACATGTTGCACAGACAGTAGCTGTAACACAGCTCCTCTTATAGCCTGATCTGCCTAATATTTTTTCTGTTTGGGCTGAACAAATGAATGTAGCAATCACATACTTAAACCTAAGTTTTACACATCACCATGAGACCAATCAGGCCCAGGGTGACCTATTTAATGCTGACCAGTGCAGCATTATCAACACAATTAGATTTATTAGGCTAACAGTATTAAGAAGAACAAATTTTGGTCTATGAAAAATAATGCTTAGACCTGCATAATTTGCCTGTATAGCACCATCTCTTAAAATGAGAGTTAAAACACCATGTAATGTGAAATAAGGTGCATGACTCATGGCAGAAAATAGAGAACAAAGAAAGTTGCGGGTAAGTAAAGGAAAAAGAGAGAAGACAATGATAAACCAAAGCAGCCTTTGTAGCAACAGGAGATAACAGGAGTAAAAGAGGAGACATAGGTAGGAATCATACCAGAGCTATATAGGAAACAGCTGGCCTCTGCTGTAAAACACAAAAGCAGAGAGAGTGTGAAGTGATATCTGACGACAGTGGCAGTGGGAACGGTAGTCAAGCTGGAGCTTTCCATGTAAGAGTTTTAGCATTTTCCCTTTTTTTGTAATAGTACATTAATTCTGAATAACTAAATTACAGGTGTAATTGGATATCAGGTAGGAAACAAACTGTGAGGCAGGTGAGTCCAAATCAGATCTATAAACACAGACTGAATGAAAGAAAACACTGGAATATTCATATATTGCATTAAAGAAAACATACAGAACATAGGTACTCACAAGGGGTTCCCGTTGTATGTCTGGGGACTGCAATTACAATCTCTGAAACAGTGAAAATTTAAGTGTAATTACAGGAACATGTATACTATATATGAATTTTAGTATCTTGGGATATTTTCTGTTCTCCTGGTTACAGTAATCTTAAGTATATATAAGTAGTGGGGGGGTGACAGGGAGTAGACCACCATACTAAGGTAGAGGGAGGCTTGCCCCCTCTGCAAAAAAAAAAAAAAACTTTTTAGGCTTATACTTATTTTGTCAGAGTTTCATGGCTCACACTGAAGAATCTCGAAATTTTATTAGGGAATCGTTGAAAAGTCGGCCACAGCTGCTGAGTAATGTTACAGTGGTGGTAAGAATAGCAGCACTATTAATAGTTAGCAAGCTAAATACACTAATTTTATGACTATAACATGCTAAACTTAAAGAGCGTACAAATACACACATTACAAAAAGGGAAATATTTAAAAATGAATTAAACATATTTAGCATAATTTATTATAAAATAATTAAATGCCATCCACAGTTAATACTGTGAATGTAGCTTAAATGATTAACAGGGAATATAACATAGTATAAAGAAGATAAATGCTATCTAGAAAGGAAGATTATACGTTTTAACAATATAAAGGAAAAACAGTCACCAGCAATTAACAAGAGATAATCAAATTAAAATTTGGAAATTGCAGTTAGCTGATAATTAAAAGAAATACTCTCTAATTATCTTCATCAGATACTAAATGTACTTCACAAGTATGAAGAAAAGCTTTGAAATGTACTAGCAGAGACAATAAGCAGGCGTCATCTTATTGAATGCACTGAACAAAAATTAAACAATAAACTAATTATTATAAAAGCTAAAGTAACAATAAATTTCAGTATGACTATTCTAGTAAATATAAAACTTAGTGCAATCATAAATTCCACAAGAATAATAGAATATCACACAGACAAAAGCAACTCTAAAGCAGAAAAATAAACACTGTTTCTAACAGCCTAGGTAATGCATTGCCACTGAAATGCCCCATAAAAGTCACCGTTAAACAAAGATAGATTGGTATGTCCAGCATCAAATAAAGCACTGCAGCTTAATGACAGTACTCACAAAGCAGGTATCACAGGAAAAAGACATAACACATGTCTTAGCTGTTTTAGTACGTTAATTCTCAGTTTCACGCACACATTATTAATGGTAAATGGAGAAAAAAAAGTTTGTAGGATAGTGTGCTATAGTTTGTTTTATACTAGGTCATCAGATAACAATAACTTGTATTAAGGAACATCAGCATTGAAACAGCCTGATTTTTCAAACAAGGTTAGCATGAATTCTGAGACTGGTGAAACTAATCATAGGAAGTAAAATAGTTACTAGACTAATCGTAGGACAGTACCATAGGCTGAAATTATGAATATAAACTACACAACACGATTTTGTTTTTAAAACTGTATTCATATGCTCCAAAATGATCATGCTGTTGGAGTGTATACAGATTCATATTGAATGGTTTTAAAATATAATTTAAATAAATATAACTTTTCATGAATTAACAAAAGTTTATGAATTTAATAAGTCAAAAGCTATAACATGCTATATTTTTGATGTGAACTATTAATAATGTTTCAAATTATTTTGAAGGCAACTCATGCAGAATGAAAAAAGACTCATGCTTAGCTTTTTTTCTGAATCAGGCTACTGTGGTGCAGGGGTTACTTATATTACACTAAAGGCATTACATCTGTCTGTACTGCTTACAATTACCCTACACCTTGCCCCATGGTCTCTTAAAAACCTTTGTGGCTATTGTTCCAACCACCTATTTAAGCAAAGCATTTATGTATGGAAAACCCTCTCAGTGAAGCAATACTTCTGAATGTCCAAGCTCAGACTTAGGCCCACTAATTATAACTGTAACCATCTACCTCTCTTCAATAGATCATTCCCTCACAGTTCCTTTTAATATCTTAAAAAAGAGGTAATTTATCCCTGTCTCTTTCAACCTGTAATTCAAAGTTTTTAAACTTCCTAGCTGTAGCAAGTCTTACCTTCCATCCCTTTAATTACTCTAGCTGACTTTCTTTGTACTTGGTGCAGTGCTGCTGTATCTCTGTCTTTGTAGAGTCTACAAAATGGGGGCACTGATTAAAGTTACTTTTATCTATAACTTAAACTGTGCTAATGTGTTTGGTAAGAATTTAAGCACTCTATTTACTTTACTTGTGTATGTGTGCATGCATGCATATTTGTATGCATATATGTATGTGTTTATTTATTTTGTTGCTTTCCCCTATTGTCTGCCATAAGCCATGTTCCAGACCCCCTGCTCAATCTCCATTGCCAAGAGCCTCCAGGGTTTCAAGGGACTGGTAAAGAGGAGGAGTGTGTCCATGTATGACATTACCCTGATAACAGTGGAAAGCTTTTTTGCTTAGGCTCTGCCCATGATCCTGCCACTATGTATGGGCATGCAATGACATCAGCATGAACCTTTGATGGTCTGTAGGCCTGTATCCCCAATCCTTTCAATGGGTGAGCTAGAGTCCATGGTTTCCATTGTGAGGTATTTGCATAATTAGAAAACCTCTGGCTCCACATAGAAGGGCTGAGCAGGAAAATGCTGCTGATTTATACTCTCCTAGCTGATTCCTCACATACAGGTTCATCTTATCAAACCAGTTAACCTCAGTCCACGGGAAGGAACTATTCCTCTGTGTCATGGAGATGGAAAACACTTTATTTACAGGGTTCTGGCTTGGTTAAGTTCTAATATTTCAAGCTGGAAAAAGTGTCTTATTTAAAAGATATCTTATGATCATTTGAAAGGCAACTATAGTAGATACAGGATAAGGATGCCTGAACTTTAAGTCATTGTTAAAAAAAATATATATAGTCATCAAATGTGTAATGGCTTCTGAGTATTATATTTTCCTTTGTGCTCATGAGCTCATAATAACTTAACAATGAATTTTTTGGGCTAAATGTAATAAACCTGACTAGAAATACTTGGTGACATGATCGTCTGTCACTGAATGTCTTATTTTTCCCCTTTCAATGTTCCCTTCCTGAGGTTCTGGATTTCCAGTTCACATAAAACAATGAATGAAAATTGGTATCATAGCCAACAAATGTTTTTAGAAATTTTACAGAAGCATATCTGTTTTCTTCTCACTCTGTTTTATATATATTTCTGAAATGTTTGTAAAAGTTAGGAAATATTGTGTCAGTTCTATTTCCCTAATTCAGCCTGTTGACAGATCATAAGAAATACTAGGCAAGTAAGTTTGAATTCCATGTGTGTCTTACCAATTGCAAACACCCCCTACACTCACACACAGGACAAAACCTGTCAGACGAAGGCTGAACTTACGGGAGGCCATCAAAAAATCAGCTTTAGTCTTGAAGGAGGCAAGAGTGTTAACTTGCTTAATGTGCAGATGAAATTTGTTTCAAAGATGGGACAACCATTGGGTGATGTATCTATCCTATCAATGCATTTTATTTATATGCTGGTTAAATGTCATATTCTTGGTTTAGGTAATTGTGTAACCATTCATACTGTGAATGGCATAGGATATCCAACATGATGGAATCTTTGATGTACAGAATGCTAGGCAGAGAACTTCATGCAAGAGTCTGTGAGAGAATAATGTGATAGGTCTTTTAGACTCTCTTGCTTTCAAACTATTTATAGGCCAATATTTTTGTCATAAATCTTTGGAATCTTTCTAGCTGTATTATGTATGGCTAATTGAATACCAAAAGGAGCATTGTACTCAATAGTTGGTCTAAATAGAGTTGAGTACTGAAGGACAGTAACATCCTTTGATTTAAATTATATACCTTTGGAAATCATTTGTTGTAGACAGAAGGATTTCTTATCAACTGTTGCAACAAGGTGGTCAAAAGTGAGGGCACTATCGACCAAGGTACCAAGATCCCTTACAGCCAGTTCTACACATAGGGTGGCACTGGCTATGCTGTAAGTTGTAGATTATAGGTGTTTCTCAAATGCTATGCTTTATTTCCACTTAGCTTGAGCTCTTTCTCTGTACATCATTGGTTTGTAAGGGTTATTTCTTGATGAAGCACTTCAACTGTGAGGGAATAGATGATGATATCCAGGTGCAGTCATTGGCAGTTCTGGTTAGCCATAGATCAAGATTTGTGGGATGGAATCCAGAAAAAAATATACTACAGAAATAAGTCCCAGCACTGAACTGTTTGGAACTCCTCTGGTTACTTTCTGAAGTAGCCATCTTAATTGTGCTGGCTTTATACTTTAGCCAATTTACAATTCATCTTACCACATAAGGGTCTACCTTTAGTTGTTTAAGTTTGTTTACAATGTCAATGTGGGGTGCAATGTTGAAGGCCTTGACAAGATCAAACTAAGCTGAGGAGACAGAGTTCTCTGTCCACTGAATTGATAACATTCTCAAAGAAATTAACCATCAAGGAGGCACGATCTGCTCTTAACAAAACCAAATTAATATGAGGCCATTTGTTTGAAATTTTTAGTATCATAGTTTATGAAATCAGAAATGGTACATTCTGTGGCTTTGCAAACTAGGTTAGCTAGGCTGATGAGTCCATAATTCCTGCAGTCTGTGGTAGGGCCTCCTTTGGGCAGAAAACACCACTACAGCTGCTTTCCAAACCCCATGGACATACCTTGTGGTAGAGTTAAGTTAAACAACTGCTAGAGGTGTCCAGTGAGTGTGTGTGTGGTGCTATTAATTAGGCATACGTGTAAATTGTCAGAGGCCATGGATCTGGTGATTTAAAGAATACAGGCAGGACATATTTCAAACTGATCTTAGGCGGTGAGTGGGATTTAGGAATATGGAATTTCAATGACTGCTTCTGAAGTAAAGTTAACACTAAATCTGTCTGCAAGTATGTTATCTATGTCTTTAGAGTCAGAGTGGGAAATGCCATTTTGGATTAGGTCTGCAAATTGCAAAGCATTATTTCCCAGTTTCCTAACTTGACGGCTCAGTGGTGCAGCTGTAGCATTGTTGCCTCCCAGCAAGAGGTTCTCAGGTTCGATTCTTGGCTGGGGTGCCTTCTGTGTGGAGTCTGCATGTCCTCCCTGTGTTTGTGTGTGTTTCCTCCAGGTGCTACTGTTTCCTCCCACATTACAAAGGCATGCATCTAAAGCCTTTCTCCCTGGGCCTCTGCTGAAAATTGTCTTTGTTCCAAGTTGGACTTTCCCGGTTAACAAATGTTAAATAAATAACTGAACTAAAGAAGGCTGTGTAGTTATCTTTGACATTTGATGTAGTTTAGTTCCTCTTCAGTTTTGGACTGTTTGATGATAGTTTTTAATTCTTTGCTGATCTTTCTGATAGTCTTTAAATTAAGTACATTTGTTGTGGGACTTGAGAAGTTTCTTTTCCATTTGTTCTAGAGCTTATTTATAGTGGTGTACCATTCACTGTGGCTTTTTTTAAATTTCCTGTCATATGCAGTTCTACTTGTAACTGCTAGATTTATGCAACATTTGATAAGGGAGTAAAGTTCAGATAAAAAAGTAGCAGCTGAAGCTTTATGGGGTGGTGACAATGCAAATAAATTTAGATAGTTCGTCAGATAACTTAGTTTTATATGTTGAAATGCATTAAATTCAGAATTGTTCACTGTTGCGGGTCGGTGGTCTTAAAGGGGAGGTTACTAATTTGTGATCTGACTTATCTGGGTCTGGCGATGCTAAGGCTTGGTACCCATGAGGGAAATGTTGGCAAGGACCAGATACAAAATGTTCCAGTCTCTAATGGGCTGGGTACCTATTTGCTCTAATGAGTTGTCATTTACAAGATCTAGAAATCTTTGGTACACCAGTTAATCAAATGATAATTGGAATCACCAAATATAAAACTATTTCTGCTAAGGATAGTTTAATAAGTACTTTTAAGAATCTATCAGTCTACTGGGTACATGGACAGTGTTCTTACTAACACTGAGCTGCAGTACAGCAAGTTCAATATTAGGGTCATGGGGATTTGCCTGGAGGTGATATTATCTCTGACAAAGGTATAAGAAGTGCTGAATCAAAGTAAGGAGGGAGTGCTATCCCTGCACTTTTGACACAGATATGGATGTGTTCTAGATGCAGAACTTAAAGATCTGGAAGTTTGTTGTTAAGACTTCTAGGATTGAGAACATCCACCTTGATGAGGCCACAATTAGGATTTGCAATTCCACTATTTACTACATTGAAATGCCAGTAGTCAGACTTGTCCTAAAACAGGAATTACTAAGCCAGTAAAGTTTTTGTTCAGTAAACATGAGATGAAGAAAGAGGTGTAGACCATCTCTAGCAAAGTAGGTTTGCCTACCTTCCATCTCCTTCCAGGATGATTCACAATGACCACCCTCCCCCAAATAACATCAGCTGCTGAAGTAAATTATCTTGCATTTGTATTTAGGCATTATTTTGCGCAAAGGGAGGATTCCAGTCAGGGATAGAGTCTTTTCTGCATCCAACACAGATCAAACATGCCTATCTGCATGTTCTTTATGGTTGAGCACCGCAAGTCATTTCTACCCATATGATAAAAGTACTAGGTCATATTTGCATGTACCTAGTGCGAGGGACTAAAGAGCTCTCATGACATCACAGATTCTGGAGCAAGAGAGACAACCAACTGTTCTTTCTTTGTACAACCTGTTTTCATATTTGACAATGGAATCACCACTTATTAAAATATTTCTATTTCTTTTTCTGAGTTTGTAGTAGTATAATGCTCACGGCCCACAGGCTAGTGACTGTATGTGAAAGGCGGTGAAGTTGTGCTAATGCATTTATGCTGAGACTTGATCCTTTTAGATCTGGGATGTTCTGGAAGGGATTCTTTGACAATCTCAGAATATGTTGGTTAAGTGAGCATATGTACATGAATGGAATGCACTCTGTGTTGCTCATAGATATTTGTTTTAAGTGATGGGATTTCCTCTATGTCGATAAGCTTTCTGCATTTCTCACTGATAATATTGTGAATATCGCATCTTAGTTCATTGTCTGTGATCATAAAGCAGTTCTTACTCTGCCTAAGGACATATATGAGGCCAGCTGCTTATGCTAATCATAGATTTATATTGACCAGGTGAATGTATTTCTTGTCATGGGTTAGAGACAAAAGTCTTGTCTAATACTCACTGATGCTTGGAGTTAGAAGGGAGATTACAATCAATAGCTGAATGAAAGGTTTCACTAACAGACTTGATTTAAAAAAAAAAAACTTAGCTCATCTACAGCGGATGCTTGTCTTCTTCAAGGGGAAAAGTCAGATAGTTTTAAAGTCTGAATAGTGAAGTGTACACAACAGAAAACTGTTTCATGAGATTACTTTTGTAAGAGGAGTATGACATTTTGTCATTCATTCTTGTGTGTTCTGATATCTTTATAGTTATCATGTATGTAATATGGTGAAGACTGCTGGGTTTAGAAGCTTTCAAGTGATAAAAAAAATGTGTGGACTTTTGTGAGACAGCAGCAGCAGATCTAACTTACTGCATTGAAGTTACCTGCTGTACCAGAAGTCCTTTTTCCAAGATGGCGCTTTTGGCACATACGTTTTTATCCTGGATTACACAACTAGTGATCCAGGCTCAGTTAGGCATTCATAATGTTCCAGTACTCAGTTAGAGAGATGAAAGTAAGGTCAGTTGACAGTGGTTTACGCATTTCAAGGGCAGGGAATTAGGAAATCCTTGATGTGGCAGGACTACGGTCAAACTACCATATAGTTAGGGTCATTATCAGGTCTTACCATTGCTTAATTGATATCATTAGCATGGAGACACATTTGTTTGCATTTGTTTACTGGGATGGTCCACTGGGCCAAAAAGTGTCCATTTTCAGTGGAGGCCTGGGGAGAAAAGCTCCACATACAAAAGAAATTTAAATACAATCACATTTTGTGCATACATAGAGAGAGATGATAACTTAAAAAAACAGACATACAATCATACATTTATAGCGAGAATAACAAAGGTAGTATACATTATATACAGAATAGTACAATATATCATCTGCTTTGGATACTGTAGAGTGAAGACATCAAGAGATAGTTGCATAATTGTTAAGCAGAGAGGAGAAAAAAGTTAGTGAGATCAGGTGGGGGAAGATGCTCTGTAGTCGTAGCCACATAAACATTGCCATAGGGCTAAGAGATGCTGTTCTAGAGACTTTTTGAAGGATATGTGATTGAAATAGTTCTGACAGAGCTGGGTAGGGAATTCCAAGTTTTAGCAATGGTACATGAGTAGAGAGATTGACCAACTGCTAGACTGGGTATCTGCACTTTTAGAAGGAATTGATTTTCAGATCTGAGTTGTTGGGAGGGCTTATGGAGAGTAAACAGGGAGGTGAGGGATGGACAATTGGAAGGGGAAGTTTGAGCCATTTTAGTTTGCATAGGGAGATGTAGTGATGGGAAGAGTAAGTTTTGTTGGTAGCGAACCTGACAACCTTGTTATAACAGGACTCGATCTTGGATTTTAAGGAGGTTTGAATGTTAGTAAAAGTGAAGGAAGCAAATAGGATAGTGCAAGGGTTTGTCTAGCGGTGGGTGTGAGGTACGATTTATACTGATAGAGGGTGCCTAGTTTCTGATTTTTTTTTTTATGTAGTTTTGGATGTGTAGATCGAAGGAAGTGTTCGTCTATTATAACTCCTAGACGTTTAGTTTGTGATACTGCTCTAATGCAGGTTTTGTTTTGTGAATAGCTATTAAAATCTGCTCTATATAGGGGGGGTTGATTTTTGGGGTGAATACAAGCAGGTTAGTTTTGCTGGGGTTAAGGGTTAGATGGTTGTTATTCATCTATTCCTCAGTGATTGAGAAAACATGTTGGGTCCTAGCTAGGAGTTCGTCAGCAAAGCAGATAATAGTAGAGTCGTCTGCATACTGTATTACAGGATTTAGTGGGAGGGTGGAGTGGAAGTCATTAATGAATATGCTAAAAAGGAGAGGTCCCAATATGGATCCTTGGGGAACTCCTGTGTGTATATTGAGGAATGGTGAGAAAGAGTGGAGCCATATAGTGGCTTGCTGTCTGTTGGAGAGATAATCAGAGAACCAGTTAAGACTGGGGGATGACATTCCCAGACTGGATAGCTTTGCCAGGAGTAAGGGGTGGGATATGGAGTCGAAGGCTTTGGAGAGGACCAGAAAGAGAGAGGAGACAATTTTTTCCAGTGTTCCTTGCTTAGATCACAGTGTCTGTGAATGATATGAGTGCAGTGTTGGTATTGTGATATGGGCGGAATCCATGTTGGGATGGGGATGTCGTCTTATTTTCTGTTAGGAAATTTAAGAGCTAAGCGTGGATGCATTTCTCCATGAATGTGGATAGTGGGGAGAGTATTGCAATTGGCTGGAAATTGGTGAAATCTAGGTTAGGGCCACCTTTGTGAAATGGGAGTATGTAGCCTTTTTTTCCAGATTACAAGTACAAGAAACTCTTGGAGGGATCTGTTGATTAATATGCTAATGGAGCAGGCTACAGATTTGGCTGACATTTGTAAGTAATCCGAGGGTAGATTATCTGGAGCAGTTGTACAGGGTTTTAGTTTGAGTAGTAATTTGTGAATGGTAGCTGTGGGGATAGGGGAGAAGGAAAAGCAAGCCACTGGGGTGGGTTGTATGAAGGTTGCATGAGTGTGTGTTTGCTACCTTTAGAATTGGTTAGTGAGAAGGTGGCAGGGAGTTTGGAGATGGTGTCTATGAAGTGTGTGTTGAAGAGGGTTGCTATTTCATTGGGGAATTTGTCTGGATGTGGGCATGGATTATTTTTACTACCTGGATGCAGTAAACTAGAGATAGTACCCCAAACTTTCTTAGCATCTTTTCTGTTTTGGTTTTGGGATGTCAGGTAGAAGTTTTTCTTATCAAGTGTTTGGCTTGATTTCGGAGTTGTTTAAATTCTAGGAGGTGAGCAGGATTTTTGCTTTTATGCCAGAGCTTCCATGCGCTATCGCTGTTTGTCATAAGTTGTTTTGTGGCTCTAGTTGGTTTTGATTCATTTTACTTGTAGAGGAGCTAAGTTATTTAGAACATGTAGTATTGAAGAGTTCAACTGCCTCAACTTAGGGTAGCAATTTTAGGGCACTCCAGTCTATTTGTCGGAGAGTGTTGTTTAAAGCTTCTGGGCTGAATTTGGAAAGGTTCCTGGTTAGTTTATTCTGGTGGGTGTTGTGAGTGGGGGAATATTTCTGAAGGATATAAAGCGGTAGCTGATCACGTATGTCTTGAGGTAATGTGTCTATGGCTGAAATCTTACTCAAGTCAGACACTAGAATCTAATCTAGTGTATAGCCATTGTTTTTGGTTTTGTTTGGTCTGGTAATATCTGTTACTACTTGGGTGTAGGAGAACAGGTTTATGTTGGAGGTGGACTGTTTTTTTTGGTAAGGTCTAACCAATCAATGTTAATGTCACATAGGATGATTGTTTCATGTTGAATAGTTTTAGATGTGTCCAGGTGAGGATTGTATCTAGTATAGGAATGTTATTTCCAGGGGGGGGGGGTGTAGAGATTGACTATACAGATTATTTTAGTGTTATTTAGTTGGAGATACTCAATGAGAATTTCTGCAGATTCAAATTGAGGTATGAGGCTAGAGTAGGGAACAATGTTGAGGTGGCTGGAATAGAATATGGCAATGCCACCTCCTTTTTACATGGCCTATTAGATTGAAGACAGTTGTGGCCTGGTGGGAGAAATTCAGTGTCTTTTATGTAAGGTTTGAGTTAGGTTTCAGTAGTAGCAACTATATCAGGTCAGGTTTGGGAAATCCAAGCACGGAAGCTTGTGATTTTGTTTATGATGCTTTGTAGGTTTAGAGTTATCAGTTGTAGGGTTTTACTGGAAGTATGATGGGCTGTGGAATCAGTGGAGGGTCCTGGGTTGGGGTAGACATCCCTACATTGAGAAAGGATTTGTTTTTGAGAGGGTGGTAATTGTGCAATAATCTTGTTTTTAGATGTAGTTTGCTAATTTGGGAATATAAGGGGTGTTTCTTAGTATGACAGAACTTTTAGTTTGGTGTAATGGATGTACAGATGAGTAGATGGGGCTGAAAGGGTAATATTCAGAGGTTGTAGATAGTTGTTTGGTATGTTGATGTGTGTGTTGAATGGATGGTGCATTCAGCAGGAGGATGAGGGTGGAGAGATGAGGAGGATCCAGCTTACTGAGTACAGAGTTATTGCCAGGAGTGTGGGTTAGTATGATTGGTTAATAAAAGGGATGTAGCCGGTAGGGTGGGGAGGGTAATAAAAGGGATTAGCCGGGAGGGTGGGGAGGGATTGGGGAGTGTAGATTAGTTGATGTCAAGTGTGGGTGGAGGGGGAGGGATTGGTGAGTGTGGATTGGTTGTCAGGTGTGGGTGGAGTGTAAACCAGATTCTGGAGGATGGGCAAGTCAAACAAAAACAATCAATTGACTCAAACTGCAGATAAGTGATGTGGAGAGAGTGCCAAGAGAATAGATGAAATGCAGTTAAGTGGTAGAACAGTTCAATGGGGGGGGGGGGAACTAAACTAGCACAAGTTAATTATTTCTGGTGTTACTAATTCTGGGGTAGTGCAGTTTAGTTTGGAAGTGGATAGCTATTGCCATGCGGGGGACTAAACTAGCACAAGTTGATTATTTCTGGTGTTACTAATTCTGGGGTAGTGCAGTTTAGTTTGGAAGTGGATAGCTATTGCCATGCAAAAACTGTCTAATATTAACTGGTCACAGATGAAACTGGGGAAAAGGGCACAGCTGAATGTAAAAGCTGTAAATAAAAATTAAAAATGTTGGCTTGTAACTCAGGGAGAGGTACAGTATCCAGCAGTGTGTCATCAACTAGTGTCTGAAATGAGGTCTTACAGGTTTGGAGTTGGGAAAACTGGGCTAGCTATACAGGCCTCTGCAAGTGTGTATGCTTTAAACAACAAAAAAACTCAGTATATAAAGGCATTGACACTAAGTCTTTATGCTTTTAATATGAAGAACAGTCTTGATTGCAACGAAGCCTTTTTAATATTTTCCCTGGAATTGCACTTACAGCAATAGTACTATTCAAGTTTGGAGAGTGGGAGGGAGCGCACCTGCAGCCTAAGATGTTTAAGCAGCTGTAATGGAGAAAACAAAAAGTAATTAGACAACAGGTTTACAAGGCATAGAGCATTACAGACTGTTAGTAGCAGGCAGGAAGGGTATGTGTGTGTGTGTGTGTGTGTGTGTGTGTGTGTGTGTGTGTGTGGGGGGGGGGGTGGTAGCAAGAGCAGAAGTCAGCTAACAGGCTAGTGAGAGAGCAGACAGCAGGGGGGTAGGAACAGGTTAGTTAAGTAGTTATAGGGAAAAAGAACAGTCAAAAAGTGAGTACCAAAACACAGAAATGCAATTATACTAGAATGCAGTAAATAAATGTTTCTACTGTATTCATACTAAGTACAAGTTTGCAACCATTTCTAAATAAAGTACTTGCAGCTTTGCAGTGAAGTCCAAGCTACCCAACTAGAAAAAATGCACTCTTGCATTTAACATTTATGAAGCAGAAAACCTACTGTAAGAAAAAAAAAATCAACAAAAAGCCTGTAAAATACAGTAGCAGCTGCCTTCATAAAATCAGTTGTTACTTCAAACAAGTGGCTGTAACAAAAACAAAGCCAGTATTACATTCTAAAAACTGCCTACATACAATCAGTTATTAATTCAATCAAAATGGCTGTAACATTATTCCAGAGTACAGTGGTATCAGTTGTTGCAAAAAAACAGAAAAATAACACTTAACTTACAGCGAGCACACTTCACAGAGAGAGGAGATGACTGCAGAAGAGAAGTATTAGTGTGTTTTAAAGAAGGTGCTGTTATCAGGCCCTTATATAACTTCTGTCCTATGCATTCCTAGTGGGGGAGGAGGGTAGGGATTAATTGGAGGAGGGGTCCTGTGGGAGTGATTGACAGGTCTCTCAACCAGATTCTGGAGGATGGGGCAAGTCAAATAAAAACAAACAATCAATTGACTCAAACTGTAGGTAAGTGATATGGAAAGAGTACCAAGAGAATAGATGAACTGCAGTTAAATAAGTGGCAGTACAGTTCAAGGGGGGGGGGACTAAACTAGCACAAGTTAATTATTTCTGGTGTTACTAATTCTGGGGTAGTGCAGTTTAGTTTTGAAGTGGATAGCTATTACCATGCAAAAACTGTCTAATATTGACTGATCACAGATGAAACTGGGGAAAAAGGCACATAAGTGGCACATGTGAACCCATTGCATTTGGTGAAAATTCAAGCACACCTCTTAGGAAAATCTCTAATTTAATTAATCTTTACTTAATTCATAGATAATACATCTATGACATCCATGGCTATCTAGCTAACAAAACAGATGTTTGGTTGGATAGGGGACAGAGGAACTAAAAATATATGTATAAATAAAATATATTATATGACTGTTTATTTCTTTATTCTAACTGCAAACTAAAAAATGACATTCCTGCTGTATGCAATATTTTTTCTACAAGATGATTTATATTGTTCTCCACTCCGATTTCCACGACCTTCCAAATGTGTGTAATTACATTAAAATTATTGTACTGTTTAAATAATGTGGTTATTATTGTAGAAGAGAGTTTGCTGCCCTCTTCAAATGCAAAAATAAAAACTCTGATCCTTATTTATCACTTGTTGACCACGTTAGCCTCACTAGGCTAGTGGTCTTGTTTCTGGGGAGACATGAGGTAGTATTTATACTACTAGGGGAAATTCTCCCAGGACATCAGAGATCTTCCCCAACTCTTTCCAGTAGACACTGTGGAGTCTTTTACATCCACCTGAGCTACCCCTGACTCAAGTAGATCAGACCTCAGTTTACTGTCTTATCAGATAGATGGCACACCCAGGAATACAGCACTGGGCTCCTTATTTTACATTGCACTGTCAGCAATCCATCTACCTGGTGTGGGGATATAACTCATAGCTTTCTGCACCAAAGACAAACATGCTAGCTATTGTACCACTGACACTGCTTTGTAGTATTGTGATTTGTGGTTGCAAAATACTAAAAGAAGGCAGCAAATATTATTACAAAAATGTAATGGTTATTTTGGCAGTCCTATTAGTTTTTGTTTGTATTTTTTTTTTCAGTTTCCTCATCACCCTGTGACACTACTTCCCCTATCTTCCATTAGCCCATTTACTCTCCCTGCTATCTGGAGTCTGATGACACTACACATGTGAGACATACTGGGGATCATGGGTTGTTATCCTGCAGAGGGTCAGGAGATCTCTTTCTTCTGCTTCAAACCCTTCTCTTGTTTAGTAGTAATTCTACACTAGGATTCATACCACTGCAACCATCAATTATGCCTTCCTAGAGAGCATTACTCTGCCTTGCTTTTTCACATGAAAGATACACTTGTAGTCAGACCAACAGTTGTTACTTTTGCAGAAAAAGATGTTCTGACTCCTGCACCTGAATGAATAATCAAGTTATTCATTCAAGTCCTCCCTGCATCCTGTCTCGTTCCTCCAGAACCCAGGACACTAACTGGACCTAAGTCATCTGGAACATTTTTAGGGCTTTATCCCTTTATATTCCACAGCTGGCATAAAGTGCTTAGATGTTTAATTTCTGAAATACACAGATAGTGTAATTCTGCCATCTTGAATTCTTCTGATCACCTGCACAGTATACTTTTAAACGTTCATGGTATATTACATGTCCATCTCCCATTCAGTTTCCATGATACAGTATAAAAATATGATAAATATATATTATGGATGACATAACTGTCACTCATGTTCAGGTCATCAAAGGATTTGATAGCCACATTTATTTTCTTCTTTTTGAAGGACATTGTTTTGTTTAAGAATAAGGTCTTCTTCCCTGCTGCCTTAATTTTCACTTATCTATATATATGGTGTGCTTTACACAACATTACTGGGTTTTATATTATTTAGTTTTGTTGAATATGTAAGTCTCATTTATTTTTTAAAAACTTAATCAGTTGGCCTATTTGTAATAATAATAATGGCTCTCTACTGAAATATCGAGTGTTGACAAGCTAAAAAAAAGATTGAAAACATAGAAAAGTGAATCTCGAAAATTGCTCTTCTAAAGTTCTTTTGCAGGGGAGCAAACCCCCTGCCTCTCATGTAGGGGGGCATGCTCCCACACTCCCAAGACTTATATATACCAACTCTGAGACTGCCATTCCTCAAAGAATGGGGAATATTCTGGGAAATGGCATCTTGGACTTAATACCTTTAAGTCCATTCTTTCAGCCATTCAGTTTCTGTATTTCAGGACTCAATCTAGTGTGTCCAGACATTTCAAATGTTTCCTAATAATAATTGGTGATATTCCTCAGAAATGATATGATCTTTGTTAAACATATCAGTGTCTCTTTACACTGCTAATATTAAATTGTATTAACCTTCAAGTGAATTTGTATTTATAGATGACGTTAATAGTTTGAAATATAGTTGGTCAAATAAAAGGCAGTATACACTCTTTTGCCCTCGTCCATTGCTTTGGTGACCTTCTCTAAGAAGTCCACCAGGTTGTGAGATATACAACTGGGTGCTCTTCTCCCTCTGAGGCAGAGTACAGCCCCCACCTCATAGTTTGAACAATCCAGCTGCACAAAAAATTATTTGCTGTAATCTAGGCCGGCTAATACAAGGGTCCTCCCAAAGCCTCTTTAAATTTTTGGAATGCCTGCTCACAGGCTGGGGTCCATACTACCTTATATGGCCTGTTTTTCCTCATCAGGTCTGTGATTACCAGATCCCCCTCAGACTCCTCCTGCCATCCACTGTAAATACTAAGCACAAAGGCCTCCC
Source organism: Protopterus annectens (assembly GCF_019279795.1). NCBI lineage: Eukaryota > Metazoa > Chordata > Ceratodontiformes > Protopteridae > Protopterus > Protopterus annectens. The sequence goes on from NC_056732.1 coordinate 939,759,585, forward strand.
TATCACGATAAGGCTTCACATACGTCTTAACCTCTTAGACCATTAAATCAGGACAAAGTCATAAATAATGGGGGATAAAGGCCCAAAAATAGGGACACTTTTAAAATATTGCTCTTAAAAACTTAGAAAGTTGATAGAGTAACAGGTTTTGCATTAGCATTAATTTTTTGAAGGGTATGACGTCTGAAATTCAAATCACTGCCACTATTTTTTTACTTTAACCATCAATGATTTGCCAGAAAACTACAATTTTATGAGAAATAGACCAAAAATATGAGGCAAAAATTTGGACATTCTGTGAAAATCTGTATAGTTGAGACGTGTAAATCATGTTAACATGGTACAATTTGTGCCTCTGCCTCCTGCCTAGCAGGTTTACCATGTGGTGAACCTTTTACTTAACATCCAGGTCTTGCATGAAATTACATAGCATTAATATCAATGGCATTACTGCAGTGGTGGTGCTGCAGTAGTGTTGTCGCCTCACAGTAAGACGTTGTCCTGTTCGATTCTCAGCTAGAGCGTCTTCTGTGTGGAGACATGCATGAATGGGTGTACCTTTGTTGAAGGTTGTGCATCAGGGCCAGCAACTCGGCACGTAAAAATCTACTGCCAATCATTAGCAGACCGGAGTTCCGCTGTGGCGACCCCTAACCAGGAAAAGCCAAAGACACAACAATTTCAATGGAATTAACTTCCCTTTAGAAGTCAGGCACATTTGTCCTTCTCACATTATTTCCTTACAGTAACATGTGACATCTCTTCCATGTTGCATATATTGTATATAGTTAATTCCTCTGTGCCCTTACCTAACTTTCGCTATCTTTTACACTTTGTGCATTATTTCTTCACTATTTAACTCTCTTCCTGTTCTTTCCTTCCTACTGTAACTATCCTTTCTTAATTTCCTCTGTACTGTGCTTTATTGTATTACTGTTATGCATTCATTGTGTTCTGCACACACTATTTTCTTTGTATTTATAATACTTCTTGTTAACTCACTTGTCTATTATCATTTATATTTGCCTGGGCTGAAACTGAAATAGGTCTATTTGAATCAGTGCTGTACCCTGGTTAGCAAACTGAAAAAATAAATAAATAAACTCACCTGCCAAAAGGGCGCATCTAAGAACTGGGTAATGATGCATTCACAGATATTTTGAACTTGAAGAAAGCACACCTTTCTCAGGTAGAGCATTTAAAGTCAGCATCATGGGGTTATGATTTGATAATATTATCAGCACTTCTTTCAGCTAAGAAAACAGGTGTAGCCTTGCTATGTCAAGAGGTCATTTTCTTTCTTTAATATAGTAGACACAGTAGCATGCTGGGAGGGGAAGTTGTGGGGGGGGGTCATTGTTCGAATAGCAGGTAGACCAATGACAGTGGTCTCTCTTTATGTCCATCCTGCTATGGGGTTAGAGTGATTAAGTAGATATTTCTACCCATATAAAATAATGCCAGGGGGTCTTTAGTAGTATTAGGTGATTTAACTATATTGTAGCATTTAATGATATATCAGCATTATATCCTCCCTGATTATCTGGATGTGCTCAATTTCTGAAAACCTGGGCAGAATTTGCTGATTTAGGTGCATTAGATAACTCTGCATTCCCACAATTTTACTCATCAGTCCCAACAGTTAAGCACCTCAATCAGAATAGGAAGGGTTTATATTGATCAAGCCTTACAGGACCTATCTTCAGTATCCCAAGTGGTTCCATGCCCATATTTGGATTATGAGGCTTTAGTATTCACCATTCAGAAATCTTAACCCACTTTAATTACTTGCTGGAAGTTGCTCCCACATTATACTAGGAGGCCTGGTTTCCCTTAGCACTTAATTGAAGCTTATTAAGACCCTGCAGGTGCCCGTAAAGGAAGCAGCTATCAACCGTACCTCCTGTGGGATGCCTTTAAAGTCCTTTCTCCATGCTATGTTGAAAACCTGGACTAGGGGCCTCTAGAAAACATTAATACCAAACTACAGGCATCACAAGATATTTGGGGTGCATCAAAACATGCTAAACTCATTACCACTAACTCTGTTTTTCATATCAAAGCCAAAATTCAAGAAATGTTCAACAGAAATACTGAAATTCCACCAGGCAAATTAGGTCTTCAATATTATGAGCTCTTGCCTCAAGTTAACTTCAGACTATCTAGAAAATAAAGGCAAAAACTCAGACCTATTAATCGTTTACTGTCCCTCTCTGCAGATAGTCAAGACTTTCATGTATCTATTAAGGAATCTCTGGAATAGTTTCAGAAATATTATCAGTCACTATATGCGGACCTTGAGATCAAACTTAATTTCCCTCAGGGAAACAAATTCTTACATTTCTCTCATTGAAGCTTCCTACCATAATACCCAGTACACATTGAGAACTTTCTTCAACCTTTCTCTATGCAGGAAATTTTCACAGGAAATAGAAGACTTAAATTAAATAAAGCCCCTGGGCCAGATGGGCTATAAGCTGAATTTTACAAATCTCTATCTCCACTGGCATTAACAAACTGTTCTGTGAAGCCTGTTCCTCAGCTTCCATTGCACTGTTCTGGGAAGCCTGTTCCTCAGCTTCCATTGCACTGTTCAGGGAAGCCTGTTCCTCAGCTTCTGTTGCAGAAGATATTCCCACTATCATGGAAGAAATTATTTATTACTTTCTTTTCTGAAGTTTGTTAAGAATTCAACTTCACAGTCAATAATAGGCTGATATCACTTCAAAATTTGGATAATAGAACCTGCATGAGTATCTGGGTAGCATGATTATCCCAACTACTATCATCCTTAATTCACCCCAATCAGTAGGATATATTAGTGGTGGAACTCCCAAAATAACATTTTTAAAGCTGTGCAGTAACAAGAAAGAGGATATGTTCAAGGAGTGCCTATGGCCCTACTTTCTGTTGATGCAGAAAAAGCTTTTGACAGTATCAGATGGACTTATTTATGTCATGTATGTGAGGCAGTTCACTTTTCTTCCTCCTTCATTAATGCCATACAAAACAGCACACATAGTTCCAATGCAGTAATATGCGCCGGACCTTTTCTTTCAGCCTCTATAAGCATATCCCATGGTGTTAGACACGAGTGCCCCTTTGCACATTGCTATTTGCCTTAGCTATTGAGGTCCTATCTATTCTACTTTGGCAAGCTCTCTGCTCTATACCTCCTCTTAAAGATAATCATTCCTTAGGTGGAGTGGTACTATATGCTGATGAATATTTCCTTAGGTGGAGTGGTACTATATGCTGATGAATATTTCCTTAGGTGGAGTGGTACTATATGCTGATGAATCATTCCTTAGGTGGAGCGGTACTATATGCTGATGAATATTTCCTTAGGTGGAGTGGTACTATATGCTGATGACTCTTTCCTTAGGTGGAGTGGTACTATATGCTGATGAATATTTCCTTAGGTGGAGTGGTACTATATGCTGATGGATCTTTCCTTAGGTGGAGTGGTACTATATGCTGATGAATCTTTCCTTAGGTGGAGTGGTACTATACGCTGATGAATATTTCCTTAGGTGGAGTGGTACTATATGCTGATGACTCTTTCCTTAGGTGGAGTGGTACTATATGCTGATGAATCTTTCCTTAGGTGGAGTGGTACTATATGCTGATGGATCTTTCCTTAGGTGGAGTGGTACTATATGCTGATGACTCTTTCCTTAGGTGGAGTGGTACTATATGCTGATGAATCTTTCCTTAGGTGGAGTGGTACTATATGCTGATGGATCTTTCCTTAGGTGGAGTGGTGCTATATGCTGATGAATCTTTCCTTAGGTTGAGTGGTACTATATGCTGATGAATCTTTCCTTAGGTGGAGTGGTACTATATGCTGATGAATCTTTCCTTAGGTGGAGTGGTACTATATGCTGATGAATCTTTCCTTAGGTGGAGTGGTACTATATGCTGATGAATCATTCCTTAGGTGGAGTGGTACTATATGCTGATGAATCTTTCCTTATGTGGAGTGGTACTATATGCTGATGAATCTTTCCTTAGGTGGAGTGGTACTATATGCTAATGAATCTTTCCTTAGGTGGAGTGGTAATATATGCTGATGAATCTTTCCTTAGGTGGAGTAGTACTATATGCTGATGAATCTTTCCTTAGGTGGAGTGGTACTATATGCTGATGAATCTTTCCTTAGGTGGAGTGGTACTATATACTGATGAATCTTTCCTTAGGTGGAGTGGTGCTATATGCTGATGAATCTTTCGTTAGGTGGAGTGGTACTATATGCTGATGAATCTTTCCTTAGGTGGAGTGGTACTATATGCTGATGAATCATTCCTTAGGTGGAGTGGTACTATATGCTGATGAATCATTCCTTAGGTGGAGTGGTACTATATGCTGATGAATCTTTCCTTTGGTGGAGTGGTACTATATGCTGATGAATCTTTCCTTAGGTGGAGTGGTACTATATGCTGATGAATCTTTCCTTAGGCGGAGCGGTACTATATGCTGATGAATCTTTCCTTAGGTGGAGCAGTACTATATGCTGATGAATCTTTCCTTAGGTGGAGTGGTACTATATGCTGACGAATCTTTCCTTAGGTGGAGTGGTACTATATGCTGACGAATCTTTCCTTAGGTGGAGTGGTACTATATGCTGATGAATCTTTCCTTAGGTGGAGTGGTACTATATGCTGATGAATCTTTCCTTAGGCGGAGTGGTACTATATGCTGATGAATCTTTCCTTAGGCAGAGTGCTACTATATGCTGATGAATCTTTCCTTAGGCGGAGTGCTACTATATGCTGATGAATCTTTCCTTAGGCGGAGTGGTACTGTATGCTGATGAATCTTTCCTTAGGCGGAGTGCTACTATATGCTGATGAATCTTTCCTTAGGTGGAGTGCTACTATATGCTGATGAATCTTTCCTTAGGTGGAGTGGTACTATATACTGATGAATCTTTCCTTAGGCGGAGTGGTACTATATGCTGATGAATCTTTCCTTAGGCGGAGTGGTACTATATGCTGATGAATCTTTCCTTAGGTGTAGTGGTACTATATGCTGATGACTCTTTCCTTAGGTGGAGTGGTACTATATGCTGATGAATTTTTCCTTAGGTGGAGTGGTACTATATGCTGATGAATCTTTCCTTAGGTGGAGTGGTACTATATGCTGATGAATCTTTCCTTAGGTGGAGTGGTACTATATGCTGATGATTTACTATTTTTCATGATGACTCATGATGCACCTTACCTCCATGTTGGAATATTGCTTTGGGTTGGTATTTTGTATTTGGGCATAAAGTCCATTCTTCCAAGTCAATGTTAATGATTCACAGTATACCCTTTCCACCTATCAACCCTTTACTATATGGTTTCACTTTTAATCCTCTCAAGATTTATGCTTGTTTATCAAGCTGTTATGTTATGATATCAAATTCTTCACCCTTTTTGGTAGAGCCATTGTTAGCAGCTGAGCATTCATCATTAAGATCATACCCCGTTCCAGTCTCCATAGTCACTTAATTATAGCCAAATTGTGCTTATATTATAGCATTAGGCCACTTTAAGAAACTCCTAGCCTTTGGTTTCTCTCAAAATGTAATGTCTTCTAAATTCAGCCTTTCTGATCAACATCTAATTTGTTTTACCAGCTCTCCTCATTATTAGCAAGAGTTTATCCTTTGGGCATCTAGAAGAAGTCACTAGATCCTCTCATTTTCACTTATTTACTACTAAATTTGCAGGTGACACTTCTAACAACAGCATTTTACTAACTTATTCCATACTTAATAATATATTTTTTAATCCAGCTATAGATCTTAAGCAGTGGTACCTTGCACAGAAAAACATAGTACTTTCAGAAAATCATTTTTTCTATTGTTTTGCAGACTCATTCAAGGCTCACCTCCTCACCAAAATGGAGAGTGTTTACTAGGAAGCATATCTATCACCTTTTTCTAACTCCAGATATCATCTCAAAGAGGGCTCATCTTACAGACATTCATTGCTGGTATTGCTACACCAAAGCCCTCGATATCTCCTAGGAACACATAATCTGGAGCTATAGAAAATTTAAGAGGATGATTTCTGGGAGCATTTTGGGGATGTCTGTCCCTTTGATGAAGTAGATCAAAGAGCTTTAGTTTTATACATGTTTCTACCTAAAATTAGTCAATTGCATGCCATTAGCCTGACGAGCCTGGTCTGCAAGGCCATGGAACGTATCATCAAGGAACTAATAAACAAAGACATTGGTAACCTCCAAACTCTGGATCCCACCCAGTTCGGGTTTGTGAAAGGCAGATCATGCCTCCTGAACCTGATCGACTTCTTTGAGGCAGTCACCAAAGCCGTGGATGAGGGTAAGGTGGTTCACACAGCCTATCTTGACCTCACCAAGGCTTTCGACACCATCCATCATTCTGGAATTATAGCTAAACTCACTAAACTAGGTATAAATCCCTACATCACAAGGTGGGTTGCCAACTGGCTCACTGACAGAACCCACACTGTAAAAGTTGCAGATTTCAAATTTGACCTCAAAGCAGTGTCAAGTGGAGTACCACAGAGTTCCGTCCTGGGACCTCTCCTGTTTGGTATCTACTTCTCTGAAGTACAAGCTAACACAGAAGGCCTCTGGCTAATGAAGTTCGCAGATGACTGCAAACTAGGAGCCATAGTCAAGTCCCCAAATGATGTGGACATCCTACAGAAGGGCCTCACTGAGACAGATGCCTGATGTCAGAGCCATGGCCTCAAGCTCAATGCCAAAACGTACAGTGTCATCCCCTTTGGTAAAAACTCTGTACCCATGAACTACCACATAGGCAGCAATATACTTAACACCGAATGCATGATAAGAGACCTTGGGACCCAGGTGGACAGTAGTCTCTCCTTTGATAGTCACATCACCACAGTAGTCAGGAAGTCCTTCTACATGGCACACCTCATCATAAAAGGGTTCTCCTCCAGGAAAAAAAAGGTCATTGCTCACCTCTACTCATCATTCATTAGACCCATTATAGCGTACAATGCCCCTTTTGGAATGTACCTCACAAGACATCTGCAGCAGCTGGAAAGGCCACAGAAGTACCTCACAAAGAGGATTACTGGCCTCAAACAAATGCCCTACACTGACTGCCTCAAAAAACTCCAGCTTTACTCCGTAGCATATCGCCTACTCTGAAGTGATCTCTGCCTAAGAAATGTGTTTTACTTGCATTCTGCTTTAACAGCATATTAAAACTTCAAAAGAGACCACAGCTCTGTCTCTTCTGAGTCAGGCAGAAATTTGTTTACCGCCCTCCCACCCAGTTACAGTTGTCTTGTTAAATACCTCTGTCTTTCTAGTTGCCTGCCTCTTATGTTAATCTGACCATATATCTCATTTCCTCTCTTCTTTCACTGGCTTGTGTGAGTAATCACAAAATCATCATTTTTGAAATCCCTCCCCTTCAACTATTTAAATTTATTGGCCATCCTACTGTATTCCATAGTACCAGAATACAAAAGTGACCACCCCTTTCAATCCATCTTGCTGTTTTAAAAATAGTAACTCTCCACTAAACCTTAACTTTTTAAACAGGTAAAACTTAAGTTACCTACTTTCACATCTAACTTCTCTAGTGCACACTGCAGTGTGCATTTTTTTTTTCATCTTACCTTTTAGCATCCCTGTGACTAACACTTGCTCTAATACCTGCTGGAAAGCACTAGGAAGCCTTAAACTGATACAAGCACTCAACTCTCCTTGTTAATAAGGAGAAATTAATAGTAGGCACTAAACAGCCTATAATTGCAAAGTACCTTGCTAAGGTAAGGGAAAACAGCTCCTGTACTTTACAAAAAAAAAAAAAAAAAAAAAGCACCAAACCAGGCATGTCCAAGGGTCAGTTTTGGGTGATTTCTCCTGTACACCTGGTGAATCTGGGCATACTGGGGCAATGCAGCAATTGCCTCATGTACACAGACAACCCTCTCCTCCTACCACCCAGCACTACAACCTGTGAGAGATGCACTTACATAGCCAAAATGGAAGCAAAGCTCTCTCCACCTAAGATTGTGCTAGACAGTCAAGAGGAGAAGGTTAACACCCACACTACACCTCAAGCAACACATAGACCTTCTAAACCCACACCACCAACACCCACATATAGCAACACTAAATCCACATATGCAGAGGCCCTTAACTGTACCTTGCCCAAGCAACAAGGACCTCTGAAGCTGAAACGCAAACAAACACCAATTACAACCAAAGTGTCACATAGTTCACAACACCAGTGTGCCACCCAGCAACAGCCCCTAAGGCAAGACAATGTACCTAACACTTTAGTCATAGGTGACTCTATAGTCCGGCACACTGATGTCCCACTCACCAGGTTGAACAAGGAGAAAATTACAGTCAGCTGCCTTTCGGGTGCCAGGATCCACCACATAACACATGCACTCAAGTCACTCCACAACAAGTACAAATATAACTCTGTCATTGTCCATGTTGGAGTGAATGACCAGAGACGTACCTCCCTGGACTACATGAAAAGAGACATGGAAGAGCTCTCGGATCATGTGGCCCAGGCAGGTATGACCCTAGCCAAGAGTAGCATCCTGCCTTCGCCCAGAATGATACCACAATATTAGGACAAAATGATTGACTTAAACAATTGGCTAAGCTTCTGGTGTCATTCAAAGGAGATCCAATATCTATCTGCCTGGGACGACATGATCGACAGACCACGATGCTTTGCCAGAGATGGTCTGCACCTGTCGCCCCTGGGATTCAGGTTACTGGCTAAGGCTCTTGCCAATCCTATAGTGCCTTTTTTAGGCAAAGTTCAAAGGACAAAACCACCACCGTAACAGGTACAAGCATGCAAAATCTGAAGGTAATGCTACTCAATGCTAGAAGTCTAAACCTCAAAATGCACTCTCTCGAGGCACTCCTAAAAATGGAGAACATTGATATCTGTGCAGTAACTGAGACCTGGCTACACCTCTTACCACATGTTTCAGCCACCAAACCAGGACCGAAACACTAAAGGTGGAGGAGTGTCAATATTCACCAAGGATATTCACACCACCAGGCTAGTTGCCCAACACAATGCATCTGAAATTCTCCAGGTGCAACTAACACTAGGTAAGACTGCAATCCAAATTGTAGCTTGCTACAGATTCCCACCATACCCCAAGGTTCTCACTACACCTTTCTAAACATAGTGGAAAATATTAAGATAGACCCAAACACCCTAATACTGGGTGATTTTAACTACCTTGCCATTAACTGGGAAAACTACTCATGTACCAACACCTTTGCCCAACGGTTCTTGGAATTCATAAATTCCAACGCCCTGGATCAACTAATCCATAGTCCCACCAGGGGCTCCAATATCCTAGACCTGGTCATTACCAACATGGGAAGTCGATGCTCCACACCTATGGTCACCCCCTCATTAGTCAGGTCTGACCTTAAGCTAATCAACCTTAACATCCATATCCCACCCCCACCCCCCAGTAAGGAAACCTCCATAAAAAACTTCTCCAAAGCCAACTTCATGCTACTCAAGTCAGAAGTGACAAACTTCATGACACCCATGCAGATGGGAACTGAATGTTCAACTGCTGAATCCTACACTAAGGCACTGTACGAGCACATCCACTCATGCATGAATCGTGCCATCCCAAATAGAACCAAGATGCTCTCATCCAAAAAAAGGAAGCCAATCTGGTGGTCCCCTGCCATAAACAAACTTTACAACAAAAGGAAGAAACTGTTGCAGAAAAGAAGAAAATCCCAGGATGCAAAAAACTCCCTTACCAGCCTCAGTAAGAAACTGAGATCCCTCATAAAATCCTCCAAAGCTACTTACGAAAATAAAATTGCCAAAGATACCAAAGACAACCACAAGGCATTCTATAACTATGTCAAGAATCTAAATGGCACTGCTCAGATCTGCTCTGAGCTAAAACAGAATGGCATTAAACATACTGATCCCAAGGATATTGCCAATATCCTGGCAGATCAATTCAGTGCCAACTTCATCCCCCTCTCACCCCCTATATGGCCCATCTCAATACCAGAAGATTGCCAGATTCGGGTAATAACGGCCACACAGGTAAAAAACGCACTCTCCAAAGCTAAGAATACAGCATCCATGGGACCAGATGACATCCCGGGCTGTGTACTACATGAACTACAATATGAACTGGCACCTCACCTAAGTGTCATGTTTAATCATAGCCTCACCTCAAGTTTTGTGCCCACTGAGTGGCGCAGAGCTACAGTTATCCCACTCCACAAGGGGGGATCCACCTTGGATCCTGGAAACTACCATCCCATCAGTCTGACGAGCCTTATCTGCAAGGCCATGGAGAGTATTATCATGGAACTTATAAACAAAGACATTGGCAACCTTCAAACACTGGACCCCACCCAGTTTGGGTTCGTGAAGGGCCGATCTTGTCTCTTGAACCTGATTGACTTTTTCGAATCAGTCTACAGAGCCATGAACAAGGGTAAGGTGGACCACACAGCCTATTTAGACCTTGCCAAGGCCTTTGACACCATCCTCCACTCTGGAATCATAGATAAACTTACTAAGCTGGGCATTAATCCCTACATCACCCAATGGGTTGCTAACTGGCTTACTGATAGAACCCACACTGTAAAAGTAGCCGACTCCAAATCCAGCTCCAGACAAGTGACAAGTGGATTACCTCAGGGTTAAGTCCTGGGACTGCTCTTGTTTGGCATCTACTTCTCTGAAGTACAGGCTAACACTAAGGGACTCTGGCTAACAAAGTTTGCAGATGACTGCAAACTGGGAGCCATTATTGAATCCCTAAATGATGTGGATACTCTACAAAAGGGCCTTACAGAAACAGATGCTTGGTGCCAGAGCCATGGGCTCAAGCTCAATGCCAAGAAAGTTATAGTTATCCCCTTTGGGAAAAAACATGTATCCATGAATTACCATATAGGTAGCAGTACACTAAACACTGAAAGTGTGATAAGAGACTTAGGGACACAGGTGGACAGTGGTCTCACCTTCGATAACCACATCACTACAACAGTCAGGAAATCCTTCTATGTGGCACACCTCATCACTAAGGGCTTTTCATCCAGAAAAAAGGAGGTCATTGTCCCACTGTACGCATCCCTCATTAGACCCATTATAGAATACAACGCCCCGTTTGGTATGTACCTCTCAAGACATCTGCAACAACTGGAAAGACCACAGAAATACCTCACTAAAAGAAGCAGATGCCCTATGCTGACCACCTTAAAAAGCTCCAGCTATACTGTGTCATATATCGTCCGCTCAGAGGCGATCTCTGCTTAACATACAAGGCCATGTCAAACCCAGAGCTGTTGGACATGCTAAACTTAAAGAAATCCCAATCCCTCAGAGCCACACGCTCCAGGGATCAAAACCTTGTCATCACAATAAACAAAACATGCTGGAGGGATAGATTCCTGACTCAGAGACTCCCCATACTCTGGAATAGATTGCTCATACATGTCAAGCAGAGTGCCTCTTTTGCCCTCTTCAAAAGGAACCTTGACGACTGGATGGGAGAAAGGAAATTCACCCCGGGGATCACATCAGTCGCCCTGCTAGACAGGGGTCCAGGGAAGTAAATAGTGTGGGAAGAAATAGCCAAGGAATTGTTATGGCTAGACTTCTATAGGCCCTAGGGCTGATAGCCTAGTACCAACCTATGAACCTATGAACCTATAAAGCTATGTCAAACCCAGAGCTGTTGACATGCTACACCTAAAGAAATCCCAATCCCTCTGAGCTACACTCTCTAGGGACCTAAACCTTGTCACCACAATAAACAGGACATGCTGGAGGGAAAGATTCCTGACCCAGAGACTTCCTATACTCTGGAACAAGCTACCCATCTATGTCAAGCAAAGTTCTTCATTAGCACTCTTCAAGAAAAATCTTGATGAGTGGATGGGAAATAGGAAATACACCCTGGGGATCACTTCTGTGTCTCTGCTGGACAGTGGCACAGGAAAATCACTTTCTTGGGTGGCGTAAGCTATGGAACTTTGCTGGCTAGGCTTACGTAGGCCCTTGGGCTGATAGCCTAGTACCTACCTATGAACCTATGAACCTATTCATATAATGGTCCTAGCAAAATGTCACTGTATTACTAGATACTGGAGAACTTCTGCATCCCCTCATATTAACAAACTATGGCAAATCACACCTCAGATTTATTCTTTGGAACTGCAAACAGAGCAACTCAGAGGTACAACAATGCATATGCTCCATAAGTGGATGTCATATGAGAGTCTTCTAATCACATAGGACAGTTAGGTCTTTGGCCCTGTTTAGCACTCTTCTCCCCCTCCTGCTCTATGTTTGTTAGATGTATCCATCAGTAAGACTTAGTATATCTAGTCTGTGTCATAAGGCCATTCCACATGAGCTAAAGGTCACTCCTGTTAATCATATACTATGCTACCGTGCACCATACTCTTTTGACTATCTGTTCCTTTTTATTAGTTCACAGGTGAGCCTTTTCTCCCATTTACATTTCTTTTCTAATTCTTAACACAGTGTTAGCATAGTTAGTGTCCTAGATAGTTTATTGTGTTATATATTAATATAGTTAGCTAACTGATGTGATAGTTTCTTTTGCCCATTCGATTCTCAGTTAGAGCGTCTTCTGTGTGGCGACATGCGTGAATGGGCGTTCCTTCATTGAAGGTTGTGCGTTAGGCCCGGCAAGCCAGCACGTAAAACTCTACTGCCAATCATTAGCGGACCGGAGTTCCGCTGTGGTGACCCCTAACCGGGAAAAGCCGAAAGACACAAACAAACATGTGATAGCTTCTAGTGTTATGTGTTAATATCTTTAGATAACTGATGCAATAGTTTCTAGTGTTATGTGTTAATATCTTTAGATAACTGATGTGATAGTTTCTAGTGTTATGTATTAATATCTTTAGATAACCAATGTATTAATGTTGACACTACCCATTTTGCTCTTTTGTGATGTTTATACTATACACAAAGAGGTGTTAGTCTGACATGCTCTATACATTTAGATATATAGTTTAATTATTTCATATACAGTAGATGATAATGTTTATATTGTTATGTAAATATATACTGAATAAAAAATCATTAACAAAGTGATACAAAAAAAATCTTATCAGACTCTAATACAATAGTTTGATTTTGTCAGGGGTAGATCCTGTCAATGAATCTTGTGAATGTCTTTCAAGGCATTACTCAGGCTGTAGACTGTGGACAAGCTGTCCACACAGTATACCTTTACCTTGCCAAGGCTTTCAATACCATACCACATGCAAATATTACAAGCAAGTTGAAGGCACTCCATCTTGACCCATATGTGGTTAGGTGGATAGCCAACTGGCATAGAGATCAGACTCACATTGCAGTGCATCCTCTGTGAGCATGAACGTGACCAGTGGAGTTCGACAAGGATCTGTGCTGGGACGTCTGCTGTTTGGGATCTACTTCTCAGATTTCCACATATCAAATGAGGATCTTTGGTTTAAGAAAAGTTTGCAGATGATTGTAAGCTGGGAGATGTTGTCAAATCCCTCTCTGACATACATATACTCCAGCAGGAATTTACACTTGTTAATATCTAGTGTACTAAAAATGGATTTAAGCACAATGCCAAAATAGGCAACCTTATAGCATTTGGTAAGCAAGCACTAGCTTCAACCTGTAGCATAGATAGCATATTTCTTCAAAATGAGACAGTCATGAGAGACCTGGGCACTTGGGTGGACAGCATCCTTACATTTGCTGGCTATGTTACATAGGCTGTTAGGAAATTGTTCTACCTTGCAGAGCTCTTAACAAAAAAAGGCATTTCTTCTAGATCAAAATAAGTCCTTACCTCCCTGATTTGACCCATCACTGAGTACTATGGCCCCTTTTGATGTATCTTACTAAGCATATCAAGCAGGGGCCTAAAAAATCTGAACTGTTAAGAAAGACTGGAGGCTTTATCCCTATACTCAGTTTCATGTACACTCATTAGGTGTAACTTGTGCTTGCTTATAGGGTTATAAGGGATTCACTATTCCAAAAACTCTTACATCTCAACAAATTAAACAGTCCAGCTAGTACTAGGATCAATGATCTGAATCTACTCCAACAAATAAGTAAGGCAAAAACAAATTTGCCATGCAGCGTTTACACCATCTCTGAAATAAACTCTTTTCCAAGGCAAGCAGTGTGACATACTGTCTGCCTTTATAAAAGAGACAGACAATTGGATGGGTGTTCATAAATTCACCCCTGGTGTGACTGACCTGGCTCTTCTTGAAAAGAGAGGCAAGGCCTAGAGGTGGGTCAGGCAAAGCGGAAATGACCTCACAGCTCAATTGCCTTGTAAGTCCTATGATTCTATGATCCTGTGATATTCAGCTTCTAAAGTCACAACCACATTCTCAAAGCCATTTGAAAGAGATGTCAGTCAGGGTTTCTTGTCCAACAAAAAATATTGGTTTTGGACAAAGTCATTTTTTTCTTATTTTTGCTTTAAGATAGATGCTAACTTTCCTATGAGCAATCAATTAAAACATTAATATAAAATGCAGGTAAATAGGGTGTTGATCTGTATTGTTTGTGCACACTCTTTGTGTAATTTGTGAGATCTCTGCTCTCCTTCTCCTGTCAGTGAAACAATTCAGAGCACCACTGGATGAATACTACTTTCACAGTAACAACATTTATTTTCACAGAAGTAACAATGAGTCTGTAACCATAGATTGGAATGCTTTATTCACTTACAAAACCAAAATCAAGCACTTTCACTCTCAAAGTTAATTTTTTGAATCAGTTCAAATCATTGTGAAAATACCATGCACTTTACAGGTCATTTAGTGACACAAATCATGTGATAACAATGTTACATGACCTGAGACTTTAAATATTCCAAAACCTGTGCATAACTATGAATTGTATAATACAACAGTGCAACTCAGCATATTCCTGAATAAAAAATGTCACTGTGAAAGATTGGATTATTTATTATTATTACTATTTTGTTGTAATATATAGAATATGAAAAAAGAGTTAGGAAGTGAGATGGCAAGAAGGGTTCATTTTAATGTTCAGATTTAATGTTTAGGATCTCTGATGTGTAATTATATTAAATGAGAGTTAAGACACTGTTTTATGAGAGAAGAGATGCACATTATTTTAACTTACTAGTTTTATCATAATATCATGCTAATTGCTTGTCTCACTGTATATTTTTAAAAGAAGAAAAAGCTCAGATATGATCAGTATCAGCTCAGAAAAGTTTCATGAAAAAAGTTAATTCTCACTGGCATGTATTCCTGCTAAAAGTCTGCTCAAATTGAAACAATGCCTTATATAAATAATCAAACTGTGTTTAATAATTATTAATTCTTATGGGCATACACCTACTAGTAATGAGTTGCATCAATTTTAAGTTCCAGTTATTGGAGACTGTTTAAATATAAAAGGAAATGACTTGAACAATAAAACAGAAATAAAGAAATATGTAACAAAATTTTAAGCATGTAGCTAATAGTCCACCAGGCTTAAATCAACACATATTTATTAAGCAAGTTGTAAATAAATGTTTCTAAGGATATGGCACATTTATGTGAATGCCAGTTAAACAACTGTTCATTTTTGTCATACTTTAAATAAAGGGGATAAAAGAAAGCTATATGTGCAGGCTTCTTTATGCCCTTTATTAAGAGGTTATATAATTTCAGGGTTTACCTTCATTAGGTCAGGAGTCTGTTGTATGACACACTAAAGTGCAAAAGTACAACGGCAAGATTTGGGAATGTCAAATCACATAGTTGTGAATTTAAATGAGCGAATGCCAGTGTGCATTCACTCATTTCAATTCGGCATTCCAGGTGCAGATTGCACTATAGTGGGGATTGGGATATGTACCCTTTCCTTCACTGTAGTGCGATCTCCAAGTTAGTATATTAAATTTGCAGTGGGTGTTGGGGTGCAGCCCCCCACATGGGGGCTGCAGGGAGGCTTGCCCCCCTGCATAACGGTCTTTGGAGATATCTGGAAATGTCGGGTGTTTTGAACACTTTCGACATTTCCGGATAGTTTAATTCATTGTGTTGCATTTTCACTGTTTTCAACAGTCGAAAGTGCAGTTTCTGACATGAGTTAGTTATTTGACTGGTCGTATATTTCATTTGTGACCTAATGGAGGTAAACCTAATGTCAGGGTAGATTAAGTACTTTTAACAAAATGGGCTATCAACTAACTAACACTGATTTAAATATATAGACTTACCATTTTAAAACATAATAATACATATATGGGTTCATTGTTATTAGCCAGATTTACTTTGAATTGCCCTCTGCTTTGTCAAAACACTTTGATTGTCAAGACAGATGGTCTTCAGTTGTGCACGCTCACATAATCCCTGGGGTTAGGGAATTTACCCTTTTCCTTTGACTGCAGAATCCCAGAGCTGGAATAAATAACTGGCAGGGGTATGGAAGTTGCAGGAGAGTATTGTTTTAAAGTATGCAAGCTTCGAGGAATACCCTCACATGTTTTTTATTGATGTAAATGTGTGAATGTTAGGGACTTACTCAGAGTCACACAGTGGGCAAATGGAGGCTGTAGAAATCAAACCCTGGCCAATTGGAAGCAGCTCATTAACAGCTCATTGCCTTAATCCATTGCACTAACTGCCATTTTTTACCTATGCCTTACTCATCTCTCCCTGATTACTCTCACCTGTCTTCCACTTCATTTTTTTCCTCCATGAGTATAACAACTAAGGTTCTTACCATAAATTGCTGTAGTATGTTATCTGGGCCCACCATCCACAAGTAAATTCTGATACCATCCTCATGATATCCCTTTCCCCAAACCACAGTTTCCCTATTCTTCTAGAAAGACCATCATCTCAACCACTCACACAGATATTTCCTGCCACTTATAGCCCCTATGTCTCTGTCCATACTGCCCAGCATGTTATCTGATTGTACAGTGAAGATGCAATACGGCCTTTTATATCCTATTTTAGTCTTAACCAAATCTTCCTTCACAAGCAAATAAATCCTTGTGATGTTTCTTAGATGGTGATTGCACCTGATGGAAAATTGTAATAATACTTCTTTAATACTAAGCTCTGCCTTATGATATTTATTTATTACTTGTTACATGTTTGTGTGATATCTTATTATTTGAGTACATGTTCGACCCAGGAACTGGTACAGGGCCATTTTCAACCCCTTTTAGCAATAAATTACCTTTGCTTCTCAAGTAAAACTGTGTTTGATCCATTTATACATTGTGGTCTTGTGAAGAAAGCACAGTAGAAACATATAAAAGGTTCTTATCAACAAAAGGCAGAAATGCAATAATGTATATAAAAGTTGCATTCCATTGCAAGATGACTCAAAGTAGTAACAGAATGGATACTTCGTATGATAACATCACAGCACATTACCTACAATTGCATTATATGGAAGTGGTAATGTCAAACTTGCAAGTAAACAATAGAGGTTAAATAGACTGGTGAGGGACAAGAAAAGAAGATAAGGTCAGTGTTTTACGCTTTGAAGTGAGCAGGCAGAGAAGATGGTACATGAACAAGTTAAAGGAGAGGGGGAGATGAGCAACATTATAAAGGACAGACAGATTAAAATCCTGCAAGTATAGAAGAATCACATCTCAATGAAAATAATCTTAACTACTAATTTAGTAGATTCCTTAATATTATTAACAAGTGATAATACTCTCTGCCCTAAGTTCACACATAATTAAATAGCAGGAAACCAATTTATACCGAAACTACTCAAATAAATTATGCAAAAAAGTTTGTCTTAATTCTTAACTTTAAAAGTGAAGGAAAGACAGACCTTAGAAAATTTGAAACCTGACTATATAAAGTTAGAATTTTACTGTCAGTGTACTCACCACCTCAAGCCAGTCAATAAGAAAACTACACCTACAGCTCTGTTTTCAGAATAAAAATAAATTTAAGGCACGGATTCTGCAGATTGTTTTAGCTTTAGGTATGTGCCTGGGTCACATATGTACTCAAATAATAAGATATCACTCAAACACAAGCAATTCATGATTTAGTACTTCCTGATATACTGGAGGAACAGTATGACTGACTGAGCAAGCAGTGGGTTTAAATGAGGGTCAATAAAAATGCACAAGACATGCACATGTGTATAAAAATATTATATCATGAAAAATGCAGCCACTTTACATCATGGAGTAGCACAAAAGAAAACATATACACTCCTTCGCTGACTCTAACTCAGATGCAAATGTCAAGTTTTGATAATCTCAGGTAGATGCAAGGATGCACTTATTCATATAGATAGTGATATATAACTGCAGTGATCTGCCTGAGCAAGAAGCAGTTTTAGAAAGTAATAAATAATTCATGTAATCAGTAATAAATAACAATAATAATTAAAATAATAACTACAAGAAAGCAATAAATCCATAAAAGTGTTTCCTCACCAGTTTATAGGTTTATAGGTTTATAGGTTCATACTAGGCTATCTGCCCGAGGGCATTTACAAGCCTAGCCCATAGTTTTGTGGCTTAAGCCACCCCTTTAGTATGGGGAACTATACCCATTATTTTGCTGTGCCTCTGTTGAGCAGTGACACTGAGGTAATCCCTGGGGTATATCTGCGATCTCCCATCCATTGGTCAAGATTTCTCTTGAACAAGGCCAGCGAGGTGCTCTGCCTCACATATACCGGGATTTTATTCCACAGCATAGGGAGTCTTTGGGTGATGAATCTATCCCTCCAGCACGTCCTATTAATAGCCGTGTCGAGGTTTAAGTCTCCGCCTTGTGGCTCTGACGGATCTAGATTTTTGAGGTGAAGCATATTCATCAAATCTGGGTTTGACATGGCCTTGTATGTTAGGCAAAGGTCACCTCTGAGCAAGGTGCGTTTACTGAATAGAGCTGGAGTTCTTTCAGTCGGGCAGCATAGGACAGATGTTTGAGACCCTTTATCCTTTTGGTGAGGAACTTTTGTGGCCTCTCCAGCTGCTGCAAGTGTCGGGTCAGATACATTCAATGGGGCATTGTATTCAATCATTGGTCTGATGAGTGATGAGTATAGGAGACTATGACCTCCCTTGATCTAGATGAGAATCCCTTCATGATAAGGTGGGCAATGTAGAAGGTCTTCCTAACTACTTTAGCTACATGGGTGTCGAATGACAGACTACTATCAACCTGGGTCCCCAGGTCCCTGATAACTTCTTCTGTACTCAGTGGATTGCCACCTATTTGGTAGCTAGGGGTAACCTTGTTTTTCCCGAAGGGTATGACTATGCATTTTTTGGCATTTAACTTTAGGCCATGGCTCTGGCACCAGTTATCCGTTTCTGTGAGACCCTTCTGAAGGATATCTGTGTCAGATGTGTTTTCTACTATGGCGCCCAGTTTGCAGTCATCTGCAAACTTTGTCAGCCATAACCCTCCTGTGTTTGCTTGTACTTCGGAAAAGTAGATGCCAAACAAGAGTGGTGATACACATTGTTCTTTTACATTTTTTTATCTTACACTGCTCTTATATAGACCCCATCTTCCTTATAGTGCTTGCTATGGCTGCTTGAAGCCAACTGCAATCTGTTTATTAATGGTACATTGTCTGAAACAACAACTTCTAGCAATTACTGAATTCATTCCATGTTGTTATGTCAGTGGCACAACAGGCAGCATACTAAGATTTGGTGTAGAAGGCTGTGGGTTCCATTCGCACATGAGATAGACTGATTGCTGACACTGCAATGCCGCATAAGTAGGGTGCTGCACTCCTGAGTGTGCTTTCCTTCAGATGAGAAATAAAACCAAGGCCCCATCTGCTTCAGTTGGTGGTAGCTCAGGTAGATGTAAAAGATCCTGTGGCACCTATTGAAAAAAAAATATTATTACTATACACTGACATACATAACTTCCTAACTTTCTCACTAATATTATATTATTTTATTATTAATCATAAGATTTTATGTCCAGTTGTATCAAATGTCTTATTAAGGTCTCCTATTATGATTTCACTTCTTTTCTACTCATAACATCATCCACAATTTCTCTATCATTAATAATTCTTGACAACCCTTCCCCTTTATACTATATATATTGCTCCCATAACATTTTCCATTTTCATTTCAAATTTCTTTTGTATTATTTTCATAAAGCTCATAAAATCATTACCATTCAATACTGTTGTTCTCCAGTTTTTGTCTTCTTTTTTCCTTCTTCCATATGAATTTAAATATTCTATCATCTAATTATTTATACATAAAACATTCAGTTAACCATTCATTCAAAATCTGTAAAACTTTTTTTTGCCATTCCCTTATATTTTTATACATTTCATACCCTATTCCATCTGGTCCTGCAGCCACATTGATACTTATTTTTCCTAATACTTTATCTAGCTCATTAAAGAAATCTCCTTTTCCAACTCTTTATTCTCTTTTTCTGCTAACTTTTTTGCTTTCCATGTTTTTTACAGTACCTTCTTTTTTCTTTAAACATTTCTTGCACACATTGCACTACACTATTAATAGGGGGAATTTAATAAAGCCTACACAGACTTATTTTCCATGTAGGCATAGTGGCACACTGCTTACACGAAAGTAAGCAGCTGTGAGATCCAGTAAAGGGATCCGAGGGGTGTGTGAACACTGAAGTGTCCCTGGCATGCAAATCACCTCATAAGCAGGTGAAGTGCATGCAAATGAGGCAGCTAGAGCAATCCAGCAAGTAGATAGGCAGTCATGCAGACCCCGTGTTGGTGTCTGTAATGTACATGGAAAAATTCCATATACAGGAAGTTAAAAGGACTCTAGGGGCAGTAAAAGTGGAGTTACAGTGGCAGGGATAGTATAGAGGACACAAATATGTGTAAAAGTAAGCACTGTGTGTCCAAAACAGTATGGAAAATAATGGAAAATAATTTTTTTTTAATACCATATGTATGTTTGTGTGACGCGATCCAGTGCACAAACATGCCGTTATGGAAAAAATAAAACAATATTGTGAAAACCAGAATTTGTGAGTATGTAACTGTAATGCATTACAGGACTCTGTGTGGGGTATGTACAATGTAGGACTGCTGTGGTTGCTAACAAGGCAGGGCCTGAATCTGTGCAGTTACCAGGTACTCTGCATGGATCTGTATGCAAATGAGCTTGAGTTACTGAATAGCGAAATGGGTATCTGTGTATGCAGATCCCATCCATGTAGGCACAGAACCATGCTGGTGTCCACAGAAGCGGCAGATGACATTAAAATGGGTGTGTACACAGACCTTTAAGTGAACTGGAGCTCAGTGGCACCTGTTTGTGTGGCACTCCATTCTGCTCAGCAGGGAGTGTGTCTGGTGAATCCTAAGCTTTGTTTACCTTAGAGGTGCATGTTTCAGCAGGTATGAGTGTGTTTGAGCATGTTTGCATGGCACACAGCCATGCTGAGTATGCCTTCCATGGGGGCATGTCTGCTCACTGCTAAGACTTGTTTACCTTTGTGGTGCAGGTTTGTGAGGCATTCCACAGTGCTCAGCAAAGGAAGGCTGTCAAAAAAAAATTGGCTGAGAAATCCAATTTAGTATTAATTACTGATGAGCCCTATTACACTTAAACTAGGGCCATTAAACCCCTTAATGATGTACTTGGCAGGTGGAATGCATCATAACTAGCCAATCACACAGAGTACACCTACAGAAGAGCACTATCAAGTATGCATACACCCTACAATATGCTTTCCCCCCATACTCTGAACCATTGGAGTACAGACTTGGGAATTTTAACTGAGAGAATGCTAGGGGCTGCTGCAGGTCTGCTACATATATGTGCTAGATGCTGAGGTCAATGCAGCTGCTGCTGATGCTGACCATAGACCTAGACTGAGAAAGAGAACAGTGTTCAGGCCCAGTGTATTCTATCAGGAGCTACATGAGCTGGAGACTGTAAAGCGCTACAGGGTGGACAGGGACATACTACAACAACTCAGTGAGCTCTGCTGCCCTCAACTAAGACCCAGAGCCAACAAAGGGGAACCCATTTCAGTGGAAACAAAGGTATGTGAAGCCCTTAGGATACTAGCTACAGCTACTTTCCAAAGACCAACTGGGGAAATGATGGGGGTCTCACAGACATCTTCTTCCAGGGTACTCCACCAGATCCTGGATGCCATGCTACCACATGCCAGTGAGCACATTTATCTTCCCCACACTCACAAGGAGAGGGCCAGCAGTATGTGACTCTTCTACCATGTAGCACACTACTCCGAGGTACTTGGTGCCATAGCTTGCACTCATGTGCACATCAAGGCACCACCCAGTAAAGAGGGTAGAATCTACATCAACCACAAGGGGTATCACTCTATCAAGTGCCTGGTCTTGTGCAATGCCCAGGGTATTATCATGAATATGTGTGCTGGCAGCCATGGCAGTTATCACAAATTCCATATCTGGCATGTCTCACAGCGGTACCAGGTGTTTGCTAAGGAGGACATCCCACATGGCCATTTACTTGCGGATGCTGGCTCCTAACTGGAACCATGGATGATGACACCCATCAGAAATGCACACCCCCCACTCACTGAAGAATGCCATAATGAGGCACATGTACAAACCAGGAACATCACAGAGCATGTGTCTGGGCTGTTGAAGTCATGGCACCAGTGCCTCAATATATCTGGTGGAGCCTTGAGTACTCTCCAGCCACATGTGCGCAGATGTTCACAGTATGTGCCACACTATACAATATGATCCTGCGGAAACAGCTGCAGCAGGATCAGCAAAGGAAAGGGATACACAGCCCCCCACCAGTGCCTAGGTCACCACAGCCACACTCACAGGGGGACTCGGAGAAGGAAACCCAGAGGCTGTTCCTGTAGGCAGATGTAGGCATGCCCAATATGCCCTGGCCTTGGCCAAGAGACAACACACAGCACATACACTGACAACCTAGAGCCCTAGGGACAGACACCGTACTCTGACTCACATACATATCAGTAAAATATGATGCCAGCCAGGCCATACATCCTGTACCTCACCATATATTGGTTGTGGACTGCCTACATCAGACAGAGGCAGTCCCGAACTACAGGTCTGTCAACTGCTGCATTCACAAGGTAAGTCACTCTCCTGTACACCAATTGTAATGGGGTACTATAATATGGTAGCATATGTATGGACCTGCCGCATTTATGCAAGGGAATATAGTGGGCTATATATAGTGTGCTACTGGGCTACTTGCAGAGATCTATACTGGGATACTGGGCTATTTGTACAAATCTAACAGTCGCTTGGGACAACAGGTACACTGTTCACTAGCATGTGCCCCATATTAGCCACTAGGCCACATGGCTGGAAACTCCACAACAGTAGTCCAGGGAGATGCCAAACAGTGGGGTCACAGGACAGTCACACGACTGTCTATGCCAGCAGAGCATAGGCTGGTTATCCCCCACCCCAAACAAATTATTGTTGCCATACAGCTGCTGTAACAGTAAGTCTGCAATGATATACCAGCAGACCAGAAAATTCCCCTATCTTGTTGATAGTGTGGGGGAGGAAACCTCTCTGTCTGGTGGCTGGTGTGGCTTAGTGGGCCAAGGACAGTAGCATGTATGATGGTGTTGATGGTTTGAATCTGGCAGCATTCAACATCTTTTGCATGTGAGGTACACATATGGTGGTAGTCCCATAGACTGACAGAACCCCTCATTCTGGTACTGCAAGGAAGCTGGACAAAGACAGAGTGCCTGGGGGCATGAAGGACCATAGCTACAGGCAAACATTATACATGCTCTGAGTAATCGAGCAGGTGGCTAGTTTAACAACAGGCTGCAATAGGTCACATTAGCTGCAGGATGTAAAGGCCATCAGTTAAATGTGTGAGTAGGTCCAACAAGTCAGTGACCGATGTATAGTATAACACTGGGAAATCACAAATGTACGAGGAACATAGCAGAGATATGAGGTGAAATGATGGACATTCTGCAAAAACATGTATAGGGAGAGGTATGCAGACTGTCACCCTTTGTGTGTGGTGTTTTACTATTTACCCCAGTCACATCATATCTCTCAACCTCTTACAGCACGAAATCTGTTGAAATACACTGAATGAAAGTGGGACCAAGGACCACAACTTGGGACATGTTTTATATACTTGCTCCTACAAACATAGAATGTGGGCAGAATAACAGGTCCCACATTTGCATGACTCACCTCCTGTGCATGGACTGTGAAACTCAAATATCTGTCAGTATTACTTTACTTCAGTCTTGACTGATTTGCCAGTAATTTGCCAGAAAACAACAATGTTATGTGAAACGGGCCAAAAGTATGCGTCAAGAGTCTGAACAGTCTGTGAAACTCTACAGTTCTGAAGTTTGAGTCACATTTTAAGGTCAGCAAACAGCTGGGGAATGCCTTGGACAATATCAGGCAACTGCAGTACTGTGGTAACAGGTGCAGCAGCCAATGGTCTGCAGCACACAATAATCCCGGACTGGAGTACAGGTAGCTCTGGCTTGGAGTTAACTAGTAATTACTGACAATCACATCGGGCATGTTCCTACGCTTAGCTATCTTTAGCCCAAGTCTGTTGCTTCAACCACCCAAAGACCTGCTACATGGAAATATGTCTGTACATACATACAGCTACACGTATACATATCTGTCTCTCCCTATCCCCCTCACGCTTGATTATTGTTTCTGTGATAAAAATATGTATATATAGCTATATAAAGTACAATGATACATAGACATCCCACATATTCTACAGAACACGTTTAGATTACTTACACACACAACTACATTTAAGGGGATATCCCTGTTATACACCATTGATATAGATATGGGCAGGGATGTATGAATGTTCCCACATACCCCTGAATGCTGGGGTTATCTGCACATACACATCACAACAGCTGTCCAATGGCACCAGACCAAGGCTGCAACACTACATAATCCACTCACCCACAGACCCCTGAGCCTGCAGGGTGTCACCCTGCAGACAGACATAGGTACGCAGGTGGTGTAATGTACAATGGATGCAATGGAGTCCTTGGACAAGCCATATTGTCCCTGGCCACATGTCTGCTTATCAAACTGCAAACAGTCACATATGGCCATACTAGTAAGTGTACAAACATAGCAGGGGATATTGCCAGGTATACCACCCAAAGAACACTAGATACAATAACAGTACCAAGCAGTATCACTCTTCAGGCCACACATGCTGTCTAAGACAAGGCCACTTTGCATACTCCACAAGTACTGTGCCTGCAGAAACATATACAACAGACATAACCCGTGGCAAGTGTGATAGGTACTGTGAGCTGTAGCGTGTAATACTCAATAGATAGGAGTTCTAATCTCACATTCTTCAATTCTGTGTATGTGCGTATCAACATATCACCTCACAGCACTATGGACATGCCCATATGGCCAGTCTTCATGCAATGATCTGCATTTTATGGCCCTGTGACTGGCTGTTGGCCTCTAAATTACCTCCTCTACAAGGCCTGCTGATGTCATCCACCTTTAGAGCACTGGCTGACAGTGTGTTATCAGATCAACAGCGTGGTGCATGCGATAAGTACTGTCAGCTATACTGTGTAATACTATATAGGTAGGGGTTCTATTCTCACAGCATCCATGTGTGTGTGTGGGCGTGTGTGTGTGTATATATATATATATATATATATATATATATATATGGATGGATGGTGCAGTGGTGCAGCAGTACTGTTGTTTCCTCACAACAAGAGGTTCTCTGGTTCGATTCTTGTGTGGGGTGCCTTCTGTGTGGAGTCTGCATGTCCTCCCTGTGTTCATGTGGGTTTTGTCCCACATTAGAAAGATATGCATCTGGAGTGTTTCTCCCCGGGACCTCCACTGAAAATTGGCTTTGTTCCAAGTTGGACTTTCCTGGTTAACAAATGTTAAATAAATAAATCTGTCCCTATGCATCACATCAGACAAGCCCCTATGGGCTATCTCTGTACAATGATTATGCATTTTATGCCCATTGACGTGCTGCTGGCCTCAATATTTGCCTCTGTTACAAGGTCTGCTGATATCATAAACCTTAAGAGCTCTGTCTGACAGTATATTATCAAATAAACAGCATGGCACATGTAATAAGTACTGCAAGATATACTGTGTAATGCTAGATAGGTAGGGGTTCTACTGTCACAGCATCTAATGTGTGTGTGTGTGTGTGTGTGTGTGTGTGTGTGTGTGTGTGTGTGTGTGTGTGTGTGTGTGTGTGTTTGTGTGTGTAAATATGTCCCCATGTGGCCTACCCCTGTGCATTGGTTGTGCATTTTATGGCCCAGTCACTAGACATTGGCCCTAAATTGCCCTCCTCTACATAAGCATAATTGATATCCATCATCATCTACAGTTGTACGTGCAGACTAACAAGGTGACATGTATCAAGGTTAGAGTATGTCACAGGGTATGAAAGCATGATGACATTGACTGCCCCCATTGTCCCTGACACATTGTTCTACACATGTGCACCTAGGGAGCCATGCACATATACTGGCATACCTTGCTGGCATCATATCTCTGCTGTGCTGCCTTGCCATCCTGTGCTACTGTATTTCCACAATGTGTCCATAGTTGCATCACTCAGACTCTTGGCACAAAAACATACACAGGTCTGTGACACACCTGTCATTCTGGAACACTACTGCCAGTGTACCATCAGGCAACAAAGATAAACAATGTTTGATGTGTACTCCTGACACATGCCAGCATACAGTACTGTTGTGGCCCACAACAGCTGCCATGGCATAACATTACTGCACTACACAAACACATGTAAAGTTATATAGTCACCCTGTGCATCAGACACATATATGCAGGTCCCCACATTAATTGCATGGATAGCATGGATGTAGCACAGTTATCATCACATGCACAGGGTGTGGTGTGGGGGTGTTGGAGGCCTAGCCTGTGCCAAACAGTTGACAGCATGTGTGTCAGTAAGGAAGGGATGCTGGTGACATGGGCCATGGAGAGGTGCTGTGTGTGCCTGTAGGTGACCTGCATGTAACAGTGGTGTTGGAGTGTGTGCATGTGCACAGACAAGCTCAGTGCTAGCCCTACATGTGCATATGGTGGATAGATGTTGATGTACATGATAAAGTAGACAGTTCACCATCTCCAGTCATGAACAGGGGAACTGGCTCCTCCATGAGTAGCATGGGCAGCACCATGCCCAAGGTCAGATGTGGTGCTAGTACCTGTGTGGTGACTTCAGTCTGTTGGGCCTGTGTCCCCCATGGGACTGCCCAGGATCACATGCCCATGGCCTGCCACATTGTGGTGTGGACAGCACACCTCCATCAGTAGCATTGGAGGTGCTGCCACTACTGGAATGTGAGTGTGTATGCCCACATGGGCTACCAGCAGATGGTGTTGCTGGCCTACATCCATGTTTCTGATGCCCAACCCCAACCCCAACCCCAACCACATGTTCCAGCACAGAAAACATGCACTCAAAAACAGACACTGCCTGAACCCACTGTCTGCCCACTACATCAGTGAAATGTTCCATGGTGTCCCCGATGCGGTAGAGGCAGTCACGTATGTCAGACTGTGCTGCATCCATAACTCTAAGCATCCATCTGGTGTTGTGTTTAGCTCATGCCTGTGCTTTCATGACAGCCAGAAACATGCTGAAAATGACCCGCAGTGTGACATCTGCAACAGGAAGTGGATGGGCAGCAGTCTTGCTTCGAGAACCCATGTCATTCTGCCTGTGTGGGACTTCACCAGCTGTCTGGCTATGGCTACACTCACTGATGCTGTAGTTCTCATACTGTTCTGTACTATGTCACCACCCTCTGGCTGTCCAACATCTGTGGCCTCTGGTGACTGTGTATGTGTGGGCATACTGACTGTGTGTGGGGACAATAGGGGCAGAAGAGGGATTTCAACCTTTGGGACAGATTCAGCCACCAACAACCCCACCTGTGTCTCACTATGGGCACCACTGTCATCAGAGTCCGATGAGACACTCACATCAGGTTGTGAGGGTGACAGACTCCAACCCTTGTGTTCATCTGTGAGAAGCAAGACAAAAGCAGTACATTACTACCTGCACTGTTATGTATGGTAATCCACACAGACTCATACAGATGAGGATCCACAATGGGTTTACATGTCCCACATCTTCTCATCTCTGATCCCATGCACAACACACCCACAACAACATACACAGACAACCCAGGCTCTGTATAACATGCACATCACCTACATCTGGGTAACATTGCCATTTCAATACACCTGTGAGGTATGCAATATGACAGTCTATGTGACAGAACTACACATAAAACACAGTACACCCATCTTGACAATGATATGCCAGTTGTAGTACTACTGGCTTTGTTATATACCTTCTCCCTATTGTGTTTTAATGGGCATCTTGGAGTAATTGCCTCATGTATAGCAGGCTGTGTAGTTGCTCATAATTTTGCACAAATACAAACTTGCCATTCCCTGGGCTATGCACTGTAAACTGCTCTGAAATGGAACATACAGTTATTCTACTCTAGCTAAGCAGCGCACTTTTGCAAAGGGCAAAATGGCAGCACTTAACATTCATAGGGTATATCTGATCTAGCAAAAACAACAGTATGACACTTATCAGGTACAGGACCATAAACTCCGACCACACCTGACATACCTGTGAAAAGGTTAAGGAGAGGTATTGTCAGCAACACCAAATGCTGCAGTGTTACAAGGTAATATGTGCATTTATCCACATGTACAATAGCTACTGTGATACTGGCTATATTCCTGACATTCTGAGTATGTGTGCACAACTGTGGTGAAAAGCCAACTCACCCAATGCAGATAGACCTGACACCCTTGTACTGGTCTTTAGATCCTGACATAATGACTGCAAATGTATTATACTGGTGAACACAGGTGGCTTACTTGGATGCTCCTCTGATGTGGACACTGTGGCACCTGCCTCCAGGATATATGGCATGATGGTTGGCTGGGAGCTGTGGGTTGATCCTAGGCTTGCCAGGAATTCCTCTGTATCTGAGAGTGGTTGTTCTGTTGCAGGCCCTCCACCAGCGCAATATGATCCCTAGCAACAGCAGCTGCCCTTTGACTACAGCATTGACCATGTCTGTGGCCCATTGTCGAACCTGCTTGTAGGTCCTGTCCTGTTGCCCTATATCATTAACAGCCCTCACAAGGTTGGCCCACAATGCTGCCTGCTATTCATGATTATGGCAACCCCTTGACAGCTGGATGTGATGGATGAGTCTGAGGGCATCCAGTATGGCATCATTTTCTGCTGATGAAAATGGAGGATGTCTCCGATACATTGTTCCTGCAAGACAACAAGAGGGAAACACATTACAGAACCAGATAAATGGATGTCCATTATGTACACATCCTACACACCCATAATGGCCTACATTATCCACTGCTCCCTCACATGTCATACCCCATAGTTTGGCGACACACTGCATGTGTGGCTAACACCAAGATAGTAGAAATACTGGGTAATGTCCCTCTATGCTGGGACAGATTTTGCTGTATGTCTCTACAGCCATCAATGCAGTGTACTGTGATGTGTCCCCTATGGATAAATCCCCACTAATATGTCACATGACAACTGTTGGAGAAATAGCAGTGTGCTATTACAACAACTATATGGGGACAGTCCAGCCACATCAGTGTTCCACAATAACAGACAGCAATGCAAACCTGCTGTCGTATATGTTTCCTGTTGGCATCGTACATCTAACTATGCAGATGTTTGCAGAATGTCACCATGTTTTCCTCATAGCTGTAGTCCATCTTGCACAAACGTGTGCATGTCTGACAAATGGTTGTACACTGACTGATGGTTGCTGTCAGAAAACTGACACAAAATCTGTCACCCATCAGACCCCTCAGACAACACTTTTGCTACAGTAATATCTGTTACTTTAATCACATTCTTACTTTGTATGGCCAATATGTATAGTCTGTCATTGGGTTTGGGCCTTTGTCCCCATTTCTTACTGTAGGAGGTTGAGAGCTATGTTAGGCATAGCTC
The DNA here is from genome assembly GCF_019279795.1 of Protopterus annectens. Classification (NCBI taxonomy): domain Eukaryota; kingdom Metazoa; phylum Chordata; order Ceratodontiformes; family Protopteridae; genus Protopterus; species Protopterus annectens. The sequence goes on from NC_056732.1 coordinate 939,789,653, forward strand.
TGAACCTGACAGGGATGAATGTTCACAAAACAGGGACTTAGCCAGAATACATCAGGGACATTCAGGGACACTTTTACAATGTTAGTACTATTTATGTGTGACATTGACAGACTGAGATGAGATGAATTACAGTCCATAAGTTGATGTTACAGGAGTGTACACCCTTACTTAGTGTCACTATGTCTTAGATGTTATCCACTATATTTACTCTAACAGCCAACTGTTGTAGGACTGACAGGGACAGAGCAGAGATGTAAGTCAAAGCAGGGACAATTGAGATGCATGCCTGTAGGTGTTGGACAGTGGAGTATCACTGACATGTCAGTATCATAGCTGAAATACAAGCCTACTGTTTTAATCCCTATTCCCCATATCTCCATCCTCCCATCTGCATCCCTTTTTTGGGGTAATGTAATACATACCTGGTAGAGTGATGTATTCCTTTTATTGAAAGGTTCCTCTGCTAATGCTTTGCACATACACAGTCTGTGTGAGTAAAACCACACATGGACCTGTTCCCCATAAGCGGTTGCTTGCCTTTTGTAGGTAGTGCTCATTAACAGGTGATTGCCTATGCACCAATATGTGGCTCATACTTGTTAACTGTATCCAAAACAGCTGGATTGCACTATCATTAGTCAATGACATGGCACCACAGTGCAATATATAAGGCCTTCATGTTGGCCTTGGCCCCTTTCTTAGTTTTTGAGATGGACATTATAGCAATGTGGTGACTGCAGCATTGCAGAGGGTAAGTACAAATACTGTCCACTATAGAGATGTATGAAGTATGCCCACAGTTTTGCCTTATATGTTTGCTCAGTGTCCCATGACAGTGTGGCCATCTGGCAGGTCCCTGGCAAACATTGTGAGGTGAGGTCAGAAGGGGAGAGAGAGACATGTGAGTGTCACACTTCATAACCATCAGAATATGCATGGTAATGCAGTAGCTGCTATTTTATCCACTTATTATGTTTGTAGGGACAAACTGTGAAACATGTACCTGTCTCTGTGCCTTTATCCCTAGTTATGGTTGTGTCTGGATCCCTTGTTATGGGTGGTTGGGAGGTATGGTCAGTCTGTACCATCCACCTTAACATACAGTTGTGTATGCTCCAGGCTGCAGCTGCTGGTGCAGCCTAGGACACAATGGGGGGATGTGAACACTTTGGAGGCCTGCAAGCTGTATGTTTAACTGTGATAGCTGTGTCAGCCATGTCATTACAGAAGTGGCAGGATAAGGGTACCCATTACAGTGCAATTAAGGCATGTGCTTAAGGTACATCTGTTATGCAACAGTGCCAATAGCCGAGTAGTAGGCAGCATATAGTTAGGCTATCTGAATGTGTACAGTGTTTCCCTAACTACAGGCCTGTGACTTGAAAAACTGAATAGATGATAATTCAGTAGCAATAACCTATGGGGGTTAAAATTGCGCGAGTCAGTCATTACTTGCTGTGTTCACAACAATGTAATTGAAGTGCAACACACTGGATTTGAACCCAGGACTGTGTGTGGCAAAATGCTCCATGTGCAAGGCATTTAACAGACTAAGCTACTGAATCGGTGCTGCAGCAAGTGTATTTGCCAGATATATGTGCATGCATACAGCTGTGACACACATTGTCTGCATCCATACTGTGCCATTGATGCCTTAGCAGGTGTGTTTGAATATGTTGCATGTAAAAGTGAACATTTACGTTTTATCCCAGGCCTAATGTACTGTCATTATTATTTATTTGGCTGTCTACTGGTGTATTTTTTCATCAGAGTACAAGGTACACTCCTATTTCTCCCATTAGGTTCACATACAGTCTATCAGTGGCAATCAGTATGTTTTCCTGTAAACACATGCTTTAACTAAGATCTGTGTGGCCTAGTGGGGTAGTGCAGTAGGCTACAGTTAAAAGGGACATGGGTTTGAATCATGGCAGAAGAGATTATTTTATACCTTTGTGCCTAACACTGTAAAAAACAAGTAGGATCATTAAGGTAGTTTAAAGCTCATTTAAGTGGGTTTGCATGATGTGGTGCTCTGCTTAGCTCTGCACAAACCCGTGTTAAAAATTAAAAACAAAAGAAAAAGCGGGTGATAGTACAGTGGTGAAATGGGGACAATCAGGGTGAAAAACATAGTGAAAGGCATGTAGGGATGTGCGGAATGGGTGCAAGGAATGATCATAGCTTTCCATTTCTTGTGGAGCAACAGCTGTACATTTTGACAGATTTGGAGGATGAAGAGAAAATGGTGAGGACAACATAAATGTGTTACCAGGCCAATTGGACTGAATTAGTTGTGTACAGTGGACATGTTCAAAATGGAGAGCTATGTATGGGGCAATATTTTTTTCTGGGACAGGTGCCCATTTTTTTTTTTTTTTTTTTTTTTTTTTTTTTTATAAGGAGAGAGTGGATTTCTGGGAAAGAGATATAGGTACATGTGGAGAGGTAGGTTCTGTATGAGAGGATGCAATTGCAGACAGAAAAGACAGACAAGACAGTGGACAGGGGTGGTATGTGACACACGAGGGGGTAAACACCTTGGATGGGGAGGGTGTTGTGGAATCCGAGGAGCATGTGCCTCAAGATGGCAGCAGCATGACTGAGGTCCCCACCCATGGGCAGTCCATACTGCTCCTTCACATCCCCAAAGGTGGCTGTGCTGGAGGCTGGGCACCAGGGCCAGCAGGCCCCACCACGTTTTTGAGTCTGCCATCAAGCCGGCACAGCCATTTTTCATAACACCTATGAAGAATCCTATGCACCATGTTCAGTAGTTGATCCTGAATGACTACCTTCCTTCTGCCACCATTCCCAGGCAGACCAAAGGTGGTGCAGAGCCAGCAGAGGGGGCAGCACTGGCTTGGGTCCCAGATGCATTGGTACCCGGTGCCACAGCTGGCTAAGGTGGGGTCAGCGGATCAGCAGGAACCACCCTACCCTGAAGTGCTGTGATTATGGAGGTGAAGCAACATGTTTAGGTTAGTTATGAACAAAACTATTGTTAGTAATAATAGCATGCCAGAACATTGGAAATAACCCCATTACATTTCAATGCATATTACGTGAAACACAACAATAAATAAAAGAACAGTCAGTATATTAACAGCATGCCAGTAACAGTTAGAGCATAAGGCCAACAGAAGAGGTAATTCAACAAGATATGTTAATAGGCAACCAGTTTACTACATAATAATAACACACATGCCCCAAAATAAAGTTTATGTAGCAACATATGTTAATAGTAAACCATAACCAATGAATAACAATAAAAATATTTGAAGATAAGGGGTGGAGAGAGAGAGAAATACAGTCCAATAATAGCATTCTAGGCTATATAGTTGACAACAGTACTTCTCTCTACTCTACAAGTCTGTCCTTTCTTTATGTGTACATATGCTCTGTAGCTGCTGTAGCACATACATACCTCTCAAGCTATCTGCAAGGGACAGTATGGGCCAAGCAGTAACAACTGCGGGTTCACAACTACACAGAACACTTGCACATTAGGTGTACCTATATTACTACCAACTGTGGGTTGATGCAGTGTTACTTTGCTATTTACATAATCATGTTGATGATACATCTGTGACAGAGGGATTATGCAATGGTAATTACATTCTGTGACAGTGTGACACTTGAGCAACATGTATGTGTAGAGTAAAGACAGGTAACAGTTATCATGCCATGCTTGGCAGGCATGGCGATAAAACCCAATAGCAGTGAAAGCAGTGGACATCTGCATCAAATGTATTAACTGACTGCAGCTACCTTTAACACACACTCCAGGCATGCAGCCATACCAGAGCTTACACATTGTATTTATTTATTTATTTTATTTTATTTTATTTTACATTTGTTGACCGGGAAGATCCAACTGGATATATGTCCATTTTCAGCGGAGGCCCGGGGAGAAAAGCTCTACATTGACAGTAAGTTACATACAAGTTACATAGATACATATTAATACATATTGTAATTAACAAACATAGTTAGAGAAAAAGGGCATATCATATATGGAATTAATAAAAAAAAAATTATCTGATGGATAGCAGTCATAGACAAGACATCATTGAGAAAATATGAGACATGGACAACAGCGTAGTTATACTTATACTAGGTAGTCCTCATTTCAAAGGTGTAAGAAGTGTGTTAGGTAGAAAAAAGAAGAAAGGAGAAAAAAATCTTAAGAGGGTGAGAGAGAAGGTCACGGAGAGTTCAAAAGAAGGAGATTGCTGGATAGAGGAGCATTCTTACATTACATTCTTTTCTTTTATTTTGTTTTATTATTATTACACTTATTTCCTGTTTTTATGCTGTATTTTCACATTCCTGGTAATGATTGTAACAGTCTGTGACATGTAAACACACAATGATGTGCTCATAACATGGGCTACCTTACCCATTTGCCTGTAGTTCCTGTGGAGAAAATATCTGTAAACATAACTTGACTGATACTGTAATATATAGATCTATATAGCACTAGATTCGAACCCTGGTCTGTTTTTGGCAAAAATGTACTTTGTACACAGCATTCAAAAAACTGAGCTACTGAGTCACTGGTGATTACTAACTGATATTTGCCTAGAGCTCACCTGGTACCAAAATATGACCTGCTAATACTGGTACAGTTTTATAATTGACTGCAGTGACAATTGAACACACATACATGACATTCAAGCTTGCCAGAGATTCTTGGTAATGTATATATGACTATGTAGACTTCTGTTGTACACATTACATTGTTAGTGTGTTGAAATATCTGTGAAGTCAGCAACAAATACATGATTATGGGTTATTATTTGCAGTGTGCAACTAGTACACTGTTATACCTGACTGCAGCACCATACCTCACAGCATGAATAATTGTAGCTGACATGCAATGGTGAGAACAAGACTATCCTGTTGTACATGTTTACCTTGGTGTTACTGCTATTGTTCCATGTGTCATTACAGAGCAGTTGTCATAAGTGATTTCTTACAAAACAACTCTGAACATACACTTATTGCACAACAGACTTTATTAGACATGCCTTCATGCAGGTACAGAAACTATTTTGTGTTTTTATTGCACAACATTTGTCATAATTGATTTCTTGAAAAACAGCCCTACTGCCACAATCATTTCACAACAGACTTTATTAGAGAAATCTTCAATCAGTTAATATAATTTCATGTTTTTATTACACAACAGTTGTTATTATACAGGTGTTGCAACACAGCTGTAATTCCACAGTTATTGCACTACTACATTTTATTGCATATAATAGTTTATTATGGTTAATGCTTTAGTCTTCCCTGCTTATTGCACTACTGTTGGCAGTCTGCACATCTTGCAGTACAAGTCTAAGTCCACATTCACTGCAATACAACCTTTACTATATATACCTAATCACAGTTAATGCTTTAATGTTTCTTGTTTATTTGACTATAGGTAGAAAAATACATCTGTACTCACCACACTGATGGTGCAAGCTGGCCAAGTACCCGGCATGCACCTCAATGTTGCAAGCTCTGTCCTCTGCAGCTGTTGGGAGAAAAGGACACCATTATGCATACCAGTTTAGCAGACATTCAAGATTAGATATTGGTGAAACACAGGTAATGGTACTTACATACATGCGGGACATTCCTAGCCTGGAATTTTGGAACCAGGTGTCCAAGAAAGCCCCCTTCCATCTTTTCAGGTTATCATGGTGGTGACGACACTGCTCACCTGTGTGGGGATGCCAGTTGCACTGGTGAGGTCCTTTGCCAGCTGGTCCCAGTCCTCCACCTTGCACTCTGAGCCCTGGTAACCTCTCTGCATCAGCTGTACCTCATTTTTTTTACAAGGAGTCCAACCATGACCCTGGACTCCTGAATGCCCCAGTGCTGCATGCAAAAGTGCAACCCCCCTCCAATGCCTACCATTGTACCCTTCAGAGTCAGAACTCCAATGGATTATGCTGTATTTCCACCTATTAGGCTTAATATAGCCTGTTTTCCCATCCTTACATGCCATTGGGCAATATTTAAAAATGTGGTGCATCACTTAGAACTACATAAACCAGCTCAGCTCAATTGAGCGTTGCTTGAACAGGCAATGCTTAGTAGTGCTTAGCAGAGCTTAGCTGAGCACAGCAGATCCAGATTTTAAAATAATTAGTATAATTTGTATTTGGAAAATAAATGCTTAATATCCACTCCAGCTATTCAAACCCTGCACCTATTGCACATAAGGCCATAACTCTACCCATTTGGCTATGTGGATATATGGAATGCTGCTATACATTTACATATACCTCTGAGCTACCTTTAAGCACTGTTGAGCACTGCTGAGTGCCATGCAAACCCACTCAGCTATGCTTAAACTTGACCTTTAAATAAATAATTAAATACATACGATTTCTATTTTTAGATGTCTGGTGTCTCAGTGCCACTTAGCAGTGCTGCATGCCGGGCAAACATGCTTTGTATATATATAAAAAAAAAATACATTGCTATACTCCTATTGGACAGTGCTAGGGGTGTGTTACTCATCACCATACTCCCTACACTGATTCAATAAATGTGTCCCATGGCTCTCCCTTGGCAATGTGCCATGTTTAATATGAATGGCATGCTACCAAGGGGGAACCGTGTACACAGACACAGTAACATCCTATGTAGGGTCTACATTATGCCTACACAGATTTTATTAAATCTAGGGGATAAACTTTTCCTGAGTTCATTCTGTTTCTTTTTACATTTTTTATCTCTCTCATTACACTATCATCTTTCTTTAATAATCTGCTTAAGTAACTCTATATTCTCCTTTTTTCCTTGTAAAAATATATTTGTTTATATAACAGTTCTTGTATTTTTCTTGATTTCTTTCATATAATTATTTTCCTTTGTTCAAGTATTTTCTGTCATGATGTTCTAAATCTTCAAGTTCATCATTATATGTTCTTTTGTATTTTACTTTCTCTACTTTTCTCACATTATATTGCCACTGTAAAACCATTTTGTTTATTTTTCCTTAAAAATCATCCACCATTCAGACCAATTTAAAAAATGTTCTCACAGTACTCTGATCTTTCCATAACTGTATTACTAATCTATTTCCTTCTTTATTCCATGCTTTCTTGTTTATCCTTTTTATTCATTTGCCTATTTTATCTGCCTTATGTCTAACCATATTGCAAGATGATCAAAAAATCCTGCTTCAACTATCTCCCTTCTCCCATTACAAATTCTTATGATGCTATAAAATAATCTCTTTCAGTTCTATGCATACCCGTTTTGTAAGTCCATGAATTTGTTTGCCACAAAGTTTTAACTTACCACACCATATAACTTCTAACATTTTTCTTATTTCATTTCCTTTCTTTTTATGCTTGCCACTTAAATCACAATCAGAGTCTCTTGTTATTATAATATTCATATTTATCACAACATATTTATTTATTTGTAGTTTGTTTGCCAGGATAGTCCATTGGGCCATGAGGAGCCTGTTTTCAATGAAGTCCTGGGGAGAAAAGCTCCAGAAAATTACAAATTACAGATTTAGCATAAGATTAAGTTATTAGAGAAATGTAATGTGCACAAATGATTCAAAATTAAACAAACAGAAAAATGCATATTAGTAGAGTGCACATATTAGTACAATGCAATAAGAGTAATATTTACAAACAAAATGTTTAACAGTTTAACATATTAGCACAATCCAATAACAGAAACAGTCTACATTTTTTAACAGTTATGCTAATTCATGCAGTTAATTTCTAGACTACTGAGTTGTACCATTCTAGGAGTTATGCTAATTCCAAGAGTTTATTAGAGGTACAAAACAATGTGAGGCTATTGTGAATTATAGCTTTTATAGTGTAGGGAGATTATGTGGGGTGGGAGCAAGAGCATTCCCATAGTGAAGTTAGGTGTGTGTGAAGTAAGGTTTTGAATGAAGAGAGGCTGCTGGTGGTGCAGATGTAAGGTGGGAGGGAATTCCAATGGCGTGCTAGAGAGAAGGACATTAGATGTTTGCCTGGTGGACAGCAGATTTATGCAGTTCAATTAGATTCTGGGAATTAGATCTCAAATGTCTATTTGGTTGGTGCATCTTAAAGGTGGTGACAAGAGAGGGACAGAGAGAGGGGGTGAAAATAAGTTTGTGTGCTTGGACAAGTTGAATATAGATTAGGTAATTGAACAGCTCAAGCCAATTCAGTTGGTGTAGGGCAGTGCAGTGATGGGAATTGTATCTATGGCCAGTTGCAAATTTTGTTATTTTATTATAGCAAGAGGAGAGTTTAGTCTTGAGGGATGATTGCAGGTTAGTAAGGATAGAGGCACCGTATAGGAGGGATGCAATAAGGTAAGTGTTGGCGAGGGTGAGCCTAGTGGAGAGAGAGATTTAACGATTGTGGCACTAAAGCATGCCTATTTTTTGTGTGTATTTTTAATATTTACTTGTAGATGATTATCAAACGTTAGCTGGTCATTGATCAGGACTCCTAGTAGTTTAGCATTAGAGACTATTTCGAGAGGAGTATTATTTTGTCTGGTGACTGAGAATGAGGTTTTCTCTAGGGTGGTGGTTTTGGAATCAGTAAATATCATGAGTTTAGTTTTAGTAGCATTGAGTGCTAGATGGTTGTCCATCATTCATTGCTTAGTGGAGGAGAAGGCATCTTGAATTAATTTAACCAGGGTGGGTATAGAAGAGGCAGAGCATATTATTGTTGAATCGTCGGCATATTGGACAAGGTTGGCATTTGGGATGGCTTGGCAGAAATCATTTATGATTATATTGATTAGAAAGGGCCCTAAAATTGAACCCTGGGGGACACCTGTGGGAGTATTGAGAAAAGGGGAGGTAGCTTTTTTCCATCTGACTGCTTGTTGCCTGTTTGAGAGGTAACTGGTAAACCAGTTAATAGAGGAGTGGGATAGATTTAGTTTAGAGAGTTTAATGAAAAGAAGGTTATGAGACATAGTGTTGAATTCCTTAGAGAGGTCAAGGAGGCGAGTGGACACGATGTGGCCAGTGTCAAGGGTCTTATTAATGGTTTCTAGAAAGGAGAGGAGAGCTGTGGTAGTGCTGTGGCTGGGTCTGAAACCATGTTGAGTAGGGGTTAGAAGTTGGTTGTTTATGAGGTAAGGTAGAAGTTCTAGATGGATGAATTTTTCAAGAAGTTTAGAAATGGGGGATAAGATAGCGATAGGTTGAAAGTTTGTGATATTATTGTTATTACCACCTTTATGGAGTGGAATAATAAAGGCCTTTTTCCAGAGCTGGGGAACTTGACATTCAGCAATAGATCAATTTACAAGAATGCAGATGGGAAGAGCTATGCTTTCTGTGACAACTTTTAAGAAATATGAGGGTATATCATCACAGGCATTGGAGCCGGGTTTTAATGTTAGTAGAAGTTTTTTAATGGTGGTTGTAGGGATGGAGTTGAAGGAGAAAGGAGGAGGCTGAGAGCAGGATATGCTAGGGGGAGGGAGAGATAGGTGGAAATAAGGGTGGTGAAACCAAATGGGAAGTGAAGGATGATGTAAGTTTACTTATGGAATTGGTAAAGAAAGTGTTAAATTGGGTAGCTAAGTCCAAGTCAGAGGCATCTGGATCAGGGCAAGGGTTTTCTTTTTTGCCAGGGTTGAGAAGGTAGGAGATTCCATGCCAGTTCTTTTTGGGGTTGGTGTTATGGTTGGTTTGGAGTGTAGAGAAGTAGGCTTTGTGGTTTGAGATAATAAGTTTTTTTACTTTGTTACAAAGTGTTTTAAATTCATTAAGAGTGCTGATAGTTTTATTTTTGGAGTAGCGTTTCCAGGCTTTATCCCGGAATCGCATGGCTAGTAAGGTATTTTTGGTTAGCTAAGGTACAGGATTGCTTCTTATGGGTTTTGTTTTCAGAAGGGAAAAGGAGTCAAGCAAGTTGAGGAAAGTTGAGTTAAAGTAGGTAACAGCATTTTCTAAGGGAAGGGTTTTTAGTGAGTTCCAGTTCATTTTTTTAGTGCATTTGAGGATGTGCTAGGATTAAAGCTTTTTAGACAGCTAGTGAAGGTGTAGGTATGAGTTAGTTGTATGGAGGAGGGAAGATGGTGGGAAAAAGTGGGGAAGTGGTTGCCTAATGGGTCTGGCAGAGTGCCACTATCAGAGATGTAATGTGGATGAGAAACTAGAATCCAGTCCAGGGTGCTTCCAGTAAGGAAGTTCTTGGAAGGCATAGTTGTTGAGTTAATAAGCTGAGTGAAGTTGTACAAGTTTATATTAAGTGAGTTTGTAGGAGATTGAATTGTTGACCAGTTAATATTAACACCACCCAGGATTATAGTTTCATTAGTGATGTTGTCAGAGAACCAGGTGAGAATATCTTCAAGAATTGAGATATTGTCTCCAGGAGGGATATAAAGGGAGACTATGCATATAATGTATGTTTGTTTATATGAAGTAGGGCTGGAATTAGTTCTGTCTTGCCAAATTTGGGAATAGGTTTGGTATAGGGGATAACTAAGTGGGATGATGAGTAGAGGAGAGCAACTCCCCCTCCTTTTTTATGTGTTCTATCTTTCCTAATTAAAGAGTAGTTGGGTGGTATTAGTTCAGATTGTTTTATATGGGGTTTCAGCCAGGTTTCTGAGATGGCCAGAATATGGGATCAGTTATGGGGAAGGAAGGCATGGAGGTTAAGAATTTTGTTGCATATGCTCTGAGCATTTTGAGCTGAGAAATGGAGGGGTTTACCGGTTGTGGGAGGAGGATAGGATTGGGAGGTTGAGATGTGTGGGGGAGAAGGGCCAGGGTTTGGGTGAATGGATTGAGATGAGATGGCAGAAGAGGTATTTGAGTTGCTTGGTATGTAATCTATGGGGTGTACGCTTTATGGGGATGTGGCTAATATAGATGTGAGTAGAATTTTTGGGGTTAGGTAAGAGTTTGTAGGTGAAGAGCATACTATTATTGAAGGGGTAGAGATTGGATGATATGCAGGTTGAGGAATATATGTGCATCATGGAGAGTGCGTTAGTTGCATGAAATGGGAGTGAGTGATTTGCACTGAGAGGTTGGGTGAGATAGGTTAGGTAAGATATGGTAATAAGTAGTAGTATTTGAGATGAAAGTGAAAGAGGTTTTGTAGACATGATGACTATTCAGGATATAATGGGGACTGAGTTTGGGATTAAGTAGATGTTAGTAAAAATTTAAAGTATGGGTTTGGGTACCTGAGAAGATAATATGGATAGTTTGTGTTAATGTGGTAGGAAGTTTTGGCATAGGAGGGGTGTATAATACTGTCACATATTCAATGTTAGAAGTTATGTATGAGACATTTGGGGTGTATACTGGGTATGTTTCAGTCTAAATATCTGATGAAATAAGCTTTCCTTTTCTTTACAATTAGTATAAGCACATAATGTTATAATTTTATATACTTGTTCTTTGCATTTTAAATCTACAATGGTTAGTCTTCCCATTTTTGCTAAAGTTGCATCTAATAGCTTTACTGTATTTCTACAGAATACAGCTATTCCAGAACATCTCTCATTTCTCAAATTTTAGATTATCTTTTGTATTCTTTCTTCATTTGATAAAAATCTTGTGTCTCCTAATATAATTGCATCTACATCATGTGTATTACACCACTCCAAAATCCGTATTCTTCTTACTATATTCTTAATACTATTCACGTTTACAAAAAGCACTCTAAAACTTTCATTTTCTCTTTTCCTTAGATTCATGGTTTCATACGTTCATAGCTCATCTCCATCAAACAGATTTCTTTGAAACATCTCCTCAGAAACCTGCACCCATTCTCTTGGATTAAAATGTGTTTTTCCTCCATTTCTTTCACCACTCCATCATCTCCTTCCCTCTAAATCTGCCTCCTTGTTTCTTTGGGCTGCCTCTGTGCCTAGAATGGAAACAGGAAGTGCTATGCAAAATGGGTCCTACCAGCAACAGTGATGAGTAGGGGAAGTTCCCCGATGACCTAGCCAAATATCCCCTTGGATCTCTGCTGAAAAAAGGCTATTATCCTAGTGAGACTGACCCAGTCAACAATGAATTAATAAATACTAACAGGATAGGGCTATCTTAGGGTGACTGGGGTAATGCAGAGGCATAACTGGAGAGGGTGAAGGAGCCAGTCATCTCAGCTGAACAAATGCTGTTCAGTTTGTAGTTCTGCAGTTGCACTCATTTCCATACTTGGCATTTCTGAATGCAGATTCTGCTTTTGTGGTTAAGAATGCTACAAAAACAGCAAGTGGTTTACTGCAGTTTTTAAAGTAAGATATATATATATATATATATATATATATATATATATATATATATATATATATATATATATATATATATATATTAGTTCTGAAATAGTTTTTTTTGCTCCTTAACTTAGAGTTGAGGGGTGCAGATTGGGAAGAACAGATGGACATGACATGCTACTTAGGTGAGGAGAGTAAGATTGAAGAATGGGCCTTTTTTGTTCCTCAATGCCTTAACTTACAGTTAAGTGGTGTCAGATTGGTGAACAGCACTGGTTGCTAGAAGAGACAGCTGAGGCTCATGGGTAAAGGTCATAAGTTCATAGATATTTGGATGTGTGTATGTGTGGGGGACTGACTTAGGGCAGTGCTTGTGCTAACATGATGTATTGGCTGCCAGAGGTGATTACTGCAAGGGCAGGCCTTTTCTTATTGTGGTTAATATGTCTCTGATTCACTAGTTTCGACAATCTTGCTAAAAGGTCCTTTTCGCTGCATACTACTTAGCACTTGAACATTTCATGAAGTGTCTTACTGTTTAGTGATACAGGATAAATTGTAGAGTAGTTTTTCTTCACTATTTTGTCTGTTCCACTTTTTGACTGGTTCTATTTTTCAATTTTTAAGGGTGAGATTTTGATTTTTTTATGTATTTTTGTTTGTTTTGGGTTTTTTTTGGATTTCTTTCAGAAATAATATGTTATGAGGGAATCTACCTCAAAATATCAAAATACTGCATCGTCGAAGACCAGTTCATCGAGATGACACAGCCAACTCCACTAAACATCGAACACCCGGAATTGTGAAACCTAAATCGGGGAAGTGAACTACTTGGCCTCCATGGTGAACCTTGATCTTTCTCCATTGTAGTGCGAGCTTGGAGTAGGAATATTTAGTTGGGGGGTGTGGGGATGTGGAGGGTGAAGCCCCCCACATTGGGGGGTTTTACTTGCTGTGTTTTTTGTTTTTTGTCCTGGTGGCCAAGTGGTTCAGTTCCCAGGGTTAAGTCTCACGGTTCTGGGTGTTTGATGTTTAGTGGATTTGGGGATTTCATCTCAATGAATTGGCCTTCAATGATGTGGCATTTTGATGCTGTAAAGTAGACCCATTATGGGTTGGGTTATCTTTTTGTACTTTGTTACTTTTTCAATTTTCGCATCTGGGGACTTGCAGTCAATGAGTGTAGGTATGAAGTGCTAGATTAGAGGTATTAGTTTGGGTTCATCTTTTCACTTCCTTTGAGAATTTTAATTATTTTATCAGAACATTGTCGATGGCTTCTGTGGCCTTAGGAACCATGTCAGCTATTGGTATACATAAAGGGAAGTCTTGACTTTTCAGTTATTCCATGACCTGTTTTCAAAATGTGGGCTATGTTATGTAACAGGGTAGGCTGTGCAGTAGATTGGTCAGAAAAAGGTTTGCTTTGGATGTCAAAACAACTATCAGAAATTTCACTAAATATACTCTTGTGATGGTAACTGGGTAGTTAAAGTTCATGCATTTTTGCAATACGGGGAATTTTTAATTATGGATGTTAAATATTTTTTTTGGCTCTGGATTTGGGCATAAATGCATTTATGCAAAGTTTAGATAGGAATCCTATTTTAGTTCTTATTTATTTAATTGTTTATGTAGGTGCATTTTAAAGTATCCTACTCTAGTTTTTATTTTTTTTTAATTCCAGTGCAGTTTGTCAAGGCACATATTTTCATATGGGGAGATGTGAGTCTTTCAATTGTTTATTCGTTCCGGATTTGGAAGATTCCTTTTAGATTTCCTTTTCCTTTTTGCTGTTCTTTTGTTGACTTTTTATATATATCATAATTATTTTAATTTTAATGTTCATATCTGCTTACATATTTGCAGTACTGAAATGGGTTTATTCATAGTGTTAGGATATCATTTGCAGTTGGGTTTGATTTTATTTATGACAGGGCTGTTACAGTTTGATTTACTTGTTAGATTTCTATGCCTTTTAAGGTCTTATGTTTTAATTACAGATTTAGTTTTTAATGTGCTGTTGCTTTGCTTTGAACTAGTAGTTTTGTGTGGTTTCTGCATGCTGCTTAGCTAAACTGTTATGTTAGCTTGTACCTGTTGGTTCTGCATTTTTCTTTTAAGGGTGGTTATAGACAGCCACTTGATGGTACAGAATGTGTATATAACTTGCCGATGGTATTATTATAGTATGTATAACTTGTTAATGATACAAATGAGTTTATAGGTAAAATATTCTGTGCTCAGAAAGGACTGTGCATGTTTATGCTACCCCTTTATCTCTGTCAAAAGGATAAAAAAATAAAAATGTGTGCATATGTGTGTGCATGTGTGTGTGCATGTGTGTGTGCGTGTGTGTGTGTGTGTGTGTGTGTGTGTGTGTGTGTGTGTGTGTGTATGTATGTATATGAGTGGGGGGTATACACTGCCACACACACACACACACACACACACACACACACACACACACACACACACACACATCGAAGCTGCATTCTATCAACTGCCTTTTTTTCTTGCACAGTTTCAGTTTTGTACATTTGCCATAGTCATCTTTCATTTAGCTGACTACTGTATATAACGTAATGTTTGACTTTCATCATAGTTGGGTGAGAGTGGAGTTAGTGTATATGAGTTGAGCTGGAGTTTGAGGGTAAAGTCCCACAAATAAACAAATAAAGACATGTCTTTATCTGTTTGGTTTGGTACTGCTTATAGCTGATGCCTTAATTAAGGAAGAAGTGAGGAGTTTGTACTTTCTGCTTGGCAAGTTATGAAGGTTTGCATGTTGCAGTTGTGCTAAGTGTTTTTAATGTAACTATTCTATAATATACAGTAGTTTAGTACACTGGTATGGATTTCTTGGATAGAGTTATTCCTTTATGCTTAAGAGTGGCTTGGGAGGGTGGCTTAATGGCTAAGGTGTTTGCCTTACAAACACAAGGTGCAGGGTTTGAATCTCACAAGGGATAATTGGCTAGGCTTAAAATGGCTTGCAAGGGCAGTTAGCTTAGTACTAAACTATGAACCTATGAGAGGACTTATGGTTATTGAAGTGTGTCTGTTATTTCATTGAATCTTAATGTTTTTCATTTTTCTTTTTAGCTACTTGAATTACATTTATATATATATATATATATATATATATATATATATATATATATACACACACACATACACATGGCTAAACAGCTTTCATACTTATATTGAATAGTATAAAGCTCACATAGCTGTGGGTTCTGCTTGAAGTCATGTCCTGGCCCTGATGCTGTAGCACAGTGTAAAGGAGAGTGCTGAACTCTTGAATTTCTGCCTTTTTAATGAGGTGTTATACAGTGGCCATATCTTGTTGAAGTGGTCATGCTCTAGTGGATGTGAAAGATGCAGTGGGCTTATCATAGCATGTTAAAATTATAAGTATTATATAGTCCTGCAGCAAAACATTAAAAAGGCAGAAATTCAAGAGTTCAGCACTCTCCATAATTTACTATTTATTTTTGTTGTTTTTGTTATTGTTGTTGTTGCCCAGTTAGTCCTGCTTTTAGTGCCTGCATATTCTGTTTCTTACTGAAATTGGTACACCTTGTTTGCTGTAGCATAGACTAGATCCAGGCCTGCTGAATCTAGCTTTGTTTGTATGCTTGTTTTTTGTTTATTTCCCTGAAACGCTAATTCCACCTAAAGCGTGGCCTTTTAGCACTTCTGTGGATCCCTAGTGATATCTGCATTGCTTACTGTACTTATTTCCTTGTTTCACTTGAAAGAAAGTTACTGTTTGTTGTTTTTGCATTTAAGTTACCTGTAACACATTGCATTTAAGTTACCTGGCACTTGCTCACTAAAGCAATTATATAAGTCAGCTCTAAAAAATTAAAAGCACTACACCCTCACAAACTCCCCTTGAGTACCTTGTTCCCCATTGGCCCTTTTTTTCAATTATAAAGGAATTCCCAATACTATTATAGCATGTCCAAAGGTCAGTTGTCAATCTCCTCTCCGATCCAGCTGGTGAATCTGGGAATCTTGAGGCAATGTTACAACTGCCTCATGTACACAGACAACCCTCTCCTCCTCCCAACAAATTCCAACACATGTGAGAGATGCAACCATATAGCCAAAATGGAGGCTAAGCTCTCTCAACTCAGTACTGGCGTAACCAGTCAGGAGGAGAAGGAAACCACACTCACTACAATTCCAGTCTCACATAGACCTACCACAACAACAAACCAAACACATAAACACACAAAAACATACTCGTAGGCTCTAAATAAAAATCTGCCTAAGCAGCAGAGACCTCCAAAGCAGACACCCAAGCAACCGCTACCCCAAAACAAAACACGTGCAACACATATCTCACAAAGCCAGTGTGCCGAACAGTCACAGCCCTTAAGGCTAAACAACACACCTGATACACTTGTAATAGGTGACTCTATCGTCAGGCACACTGACATCCCGCTCACCAGGCTGAACAAGGAGAAGGTCAAGGTGAGCTGCCTGTCAGGCGCTAGGATCGCCACATAACACAAGCCCTCAGGTTACTCCAAGGCAAGGTCAAATATGACTCAGTCATTGTCCATGCTGGTGTGAATGACCTGAGACGTACCTCCCTAGACTACATGAAAAGAGACATAGAGGAGCTCTCTGAGCATGTAGCCCAGGCCGGTATGACCCTGACCTTGAGTAGCATCTTACCCTCACCAAGAATGATGCCACAATATGAAGACAAGATGATCAATTTCAACAATTGGCTTAAGTGTTGGTGTCATTCAAAGGGGATCTAATGCCTGTCGGCCTGGGATGACATGCTCGACAAGCCACGATGCTTCGCTAGGGACGGCTTGCACCTGTCACCCCTGGGCTTTCGGATATTGGCAAAGGCTCCTGCTACCCCCATAGTGCCTTTTTTAGGCAATGCTCAAAAGACAAACCCACCTCCATAGGTATCACAAGGGATAAGAAACTAAGAGTAATGCTACTCAACGCCAGAAGTCTAAACCTCAAGATGCATGCACTCAAAACTCTCCTTAGCATGGAGAACATCGATATCTGTGCAGTAACAGAAACCTGGTTCAAGGCTCCCAAGAGCACCCCAGCACTACCAGGTTATACCTCATACCATGCTTTTCAGCCCCAAAACTTGGATGGAACCACAAAAGGTGGGGGAGTATCAGTATTCGTCAAAGATACCCACACCTCCAGGTCGGTGGCACAGCACGAAGCATCAGAGACTATCCATGTGCAACTAACTGTGGGTAAAACTGCCTTCCAGTTTATAGCCTGCTACAGACCACCCTCCCAAACACAGGAACCCCACTCAGCCTTCCTGAGAATACTGGAAAATTTGAAGGTCTCTCCAAACACCATTATATTGAGCGACTTCAACTACCCAAACATAGACTGGGAGTATTACTCTAGCTCCAACACCCTAGCCCAAAGGTTCCTAGAATTTATATACTCAAATGCTATGGAACAACTTGTTACCACTCCCACAAGAGGGGAAAACATACTGGACCTGATCATCACCAACATGGGGGCACTATGCTCCAGACCAGAAGTGTATCCCTCACTGGTAAGATCAGACCATAAACTAATCTCACTGGATATTCACATCCCGACCCCACCCCCTGCCCAGAAAACCACAGTGAAAAACTTCTCTAAAGCAAATTTCACACGCCTCAAAACCGAGGCGAAATCCTTCAAAGCCCCCGGGCCTGTGGAAAATACAGCCCAGACCACAGAATCCTTTATAAACGCATTCTATGAACACCTTCAGGAATGCATGGATCATGCAATCCCAACTAAAACCAAGACCCAATCCTCCAAAGGCAGACGTCCTGTCTGGTGGACCCCAGTCATAAACAAACTATACAATATAAGGAGGAAGCTACTACATGATAGAGCAAAATCCCAAAAAGGGAAGGCATCTCTGATCAGTATTAGCAAAAAACTACGGGCACTCATAAAATCGTCTAAGGCCAGCTTTGAGAGAAAAATTGCACAGGACACTAAGGATAATCACAAGGCTTTCTTTAGTTATGTTAGGAACCTGGGTAAGAATTCCCAGATATGCTCAGAATTAGTCCAAAATGACAAAAAATACACTGAGCCCACAGACATTGCCAACATCCTAGCTGACAGGTTCAGTGCAAACTCCCCTCCCCACCAAAAGGGCAAATATCTATCCCAACAGAGTGCTGCCCCCCTGACATCTCAGATGCTCAGGTAAGAGCCGCCCTCTCCAAAGCAAAAAACACAGCATCAATGGGACCAGATAGTGTGCCGGGCTGCGTCCTACATGAACTCCAAGAAGAGCTAAACCCAAACATAAAACTACTGTTCAATCTTAGCCTTACTACAGGATATGTACCCAAAGAGTGGCGTACAGCAACAGTGGTCCCTCTCCACAAAGGTGGTGCCTCAACGGATCCTGGAAACTATCGCCCCATAAGCCTGACTAGCTTGGTCTGCAAAGCTATGGAAAGAATCATCATGGACCTCATAAATAAAGATATTGGGGACCTACAGACACTGGATTCTACCCAGTTTGGCTTTGTTAAGGGCAGATCCTGCCTCTTAAACCTGGTCGATTTCTTTGAAACAGTCACCAAGGCCATTGACGAGGGGAAGGTGGTCCACACAGCCTACCTGGACCTCGCAAAAGCCTTTGATACAATACCCCACTCGGGCATTATAGATAAGCTCACCAGCTTAAATATAAACCCCTATGTCACTAGATGGGTTGCAAACTGGCTCAAGGACAGAACCCACATGGTTAGAATTGCTGGAGCCATGTCAGACTCCAAACCAGTTACAAGTGGCATCCCACAAGGGTCAGTCCTGGGATCTCTCTTGTTCGGTATATATTTCTCGGCGGTACAGGCCAACACGGAAGGACTGTGGCTGACCAAGTTCGCAGATGACTGCAAACTGTGCGCCATAATCAACTCTCCAGCCAACACAAGCATCCTCCAAAAGGGCATCATAGAAACAGACAACTGATGCCAGAGCCATGGCCTCAAGCTAAACGCCAAAAAGTGTATAGTCATCCCCTTTGGCAAAAACAAAGTGCCCACAAATTACCACACAGGTGGTAATCCATTAAGTACAGAAGAAGTCATTAGGGACCTGGGGACCCAAGTTGATAGCAATCTCTCATTTGACAACCACGTGGCCAAAGTGGTTAGAAAAACATTTTATATAGCCCACCTAATCATGAAGGGATTCACATCTAGATCAGGGGAGGTCATCGTGCCTCTTTACTCATCCCGCATAAGGCCCATAATTGAGTACAATGCCCCTTTTGGGATGTACCTTACCAGACACCTGCAGCAACTGAAAAGACCCCAAAAGTACCTCACCAAGAGGATCAAAGGGCTCAAACAGATGCCATATGCTGCCCGGTTAAAGAAACTCCAGCTCTACTCAGTGGCATACCACCTGCTCAGAGGCGATCTCTGCCTGACGTATAAAGCCATGTCCAACCCGGAATTAATGGACATGCTGCACCTCAGAAAATCCAAATCCCATTGAGCTACATGCTCGAGAGACTTGAACCTCAGCACTGAAATAAATAGGACATGCTGGAGGGACAGATTCATAACCCAGATGCTCCCTTCACTCTGGAATAAAATCCCAGTCCAGGTTAGGCAGAGTCCCACATTGACTCTCTTCAAGAGGAATCTTGATGAGTGGATGGGAGATTGTAGGTTTACCCCAGCTATCACTTCTGTATCACTGTTAGACAGAGGCACAGTATACTAACCTCAAAAAAAGGCATAGCAAAATTAATTTAAAATGGGTGGCGAAAGCCAAACACACTCTGGCTTATAAATGCGCTAGGGCAGATAGCCTAGTATGAACCTATGAACCTATGAACATCAATACTATAAACACCTGCTGGAAGTTATTTTAGAGAATAATTTACTATTTCAACAATAGATGCTTTTATCACGTTAGAGGTGTGGGCTACTGTATTCCCCACCCTCACCTATATTGTCCTTAGTTCATGACAGAGAAATTTTTGCTTGATACTTTAGCAATAACCTATGGCTGGGTGTGGGTAATGCTGGAAATACGTTTGTAAGTAAAATATTCTGTGCTCAGAAAGAAACATAAAAATGTGCGTGTGTGTGTGTGTGTGTGTGTGTGTGTGTGTGTGTGTGTGTGTGTGAGGATGGGGTGTACAGAAAGTACCCTGAGTCACCAAACAAAGCCAACCGTGGATAAATCCAGCACAACCCACACCCAGCCATGGGTTATTTCTATTATACAATGACATTATTTAAGAAAGAAATGACTTATTTTTCTTAAATAATGTCTTTGTATCATGGTGCCGTAGTGTTCTTCCCCATTGTTTCCCAGTTCTGTTGCTTTGTTGATGTACTGCACATACGAATGGGACTTTCCTTCACATATTTACACAATACATCAATGCTTTCAAAAGCAAACAACAGAAACAGGAAGATCTCTGTTGCTTTTTTTTTTGTTTGTTTGGAAAAGAAAAAAAGCTGTAACCCCCAGTAAGTTTAGAGATGCAAGAGTGACAAGGAAAATACAAGGAAAGTCAGGTATGTTTCTTTAGTTTTGTAGAATGTACCTGATTTGTCTTGCATTTTTTCTGTTCTCATATGTACCCCTTCACCTCTTATTTTAAGAAATGTAGACAAAGCAATAAGTAAAGGAGGGGCTGGGTAATGTTGCTTTTATAAACTTAGAACATTTTGAGAAATATTGTGCATTATCTGAAGGAAAGAAAGTATAAAACTGAAACGCGTGTCATTATTTAGTGACTTCATTCCTCAATGATTTGTCAGAAAACCACAAATTTTATGAGGAATGAAGTCACTAAATAATGACACGCGTTTCAGTTTCAGACATTCTTTCCTTCAGACTAATGCATGCCTACAGCATACAACTGAAAAAAAAGTCTGGCCACTCAATGGTACTTCAGTGATCAGACTTTTTTCATTTGGTATATTGTGGATTTACAACGGCGCACAGGTTGGGCTGTCCAATCAGCATGCTCATTTTTGAATGTTAATGACTAGTCATTGTATAATACTGAATACTTCTTGAAAGTTAAGAATCAGTCTTGCTTTGTGAATGATGTGCTTTAATTTGGATAGGTTAAGAGTAGGAATTTAATAATTTTGTAGAGTATCTGAATCATTATACATATTTTCTGTGCTTTGCAGTTGCTTTTTTATTAGGCACAATTCATTTTTGGGATGCAGAAATGTATTTTGATAGTAAATCTGAAAGTCTGTGTTCTGCAGTACATGGAACCCACTTTTACAAATACATAGAGGCATGCTAATAGTTGTCAACCAAGTTTCCTTAAGAACAATGTTTTCACTGGGCAGCCAGCCAGAGTTTCTAGACTAGTATCAGATAAGAATGATTTTTCTAGTAGAAGTGGTACAGCTCTGTAGTCTTTTAGGAAAGGGTGTCAGTGACCAACAAATAGGTGAGATTTTATCAAAAATCATTTCTAATGTGGCTCAGTATGTAAAGCCCATCGCAGGTGGAGATAATAATCCACCTGAGCAGTAAACATTTAATACAAACATTTGTATTGTTACTTTTTATACTACTTAAAAACAACTGGAAAGTGCTAAGTGGGTATGGTATACGCTATCAGGCAGTAGAGCACAAATTGTTGGCAAAGATGGAAACATCATACATCTGGTAGAATGAAATGATAACACTGTTCAACAGATGAGAAAAAAATCATATAAGGTACATACCAGTCTGCCATATGTAAAAAATGCAGATTTATCCACTTAGGTCATATATTTACTTTGGACCTTCCAATGCCAAATATGTCCTATGAGCACACCATGATTTTAGCTCTTAGCATGTGGCTTACATAGACACACATGACAGCAATTAGGCATTTACACTGATAAAACATCTCATAAGCTGTCAGAATGAATGTACAAACAGGTTTATGCTATTCAACAGAACAAATAGCTAATGCTTTGTATGAACACATTTTGGAAAATGGTACCTAGAGATAGTTTAAACTCTTGTTAGTAGGTAGCATACAGAGTTGTAAATAGGAGGTGGTAAGGATACACATTTACATGTAAAGGAGTAGGAATGGTAGCTATGCCTCCAAGAAGATGCACCTCTATGTTTAAATTATTCTGTTAACATTTAATGAAGGGTGGTGCAGTGGTGCAATGATTAGTGTTGTCGCCTCACAGCAAGATGTTCTCCAGTTGGATTTTCAGCTGAAGTGCTGTCACTCTCCTACTTTGGACACAACAGAAGAGTCTTTGTGGGTTCTGTTCAAGCAGCTTTATTCTATACAAACACATCACTATAATGGTTTACTGACTTTAAGTAACATAGACAAACTAACTACTGCAGTCATGCATGCTCTCACTGTGGCTGCTCTTACAAAATGACACTAGGGAATGCACGTATTTAGAATTTATATGTACACGTACAGCCTTGACATGCTTCTTAAAGATACAGCACACTTCACTTGCAATCTGCTCTACATCTTCCTCTTTGAGAATTAGTTCTTATGACACTATAAGTCTATTTGGCATGCAGAAATCTCAGGTAATTCTTGATCATGCATTATACAATACTAAGTACACACACACACACACACACACACACACACACACATATATATATATATATATATATATATATATATATATACATATATATATATACAAAATCAAGTCCACGTTGATGTGTATTTCCCATTTGGCTTTGACACTTGCCCATATCATATGAAATAAAACTGGGAATTAAATTTAGCAACCGGAACAGTTTCTGCAAAATGTTTGACCTGTAGAATATCTAGAACATTTTCTGGAATGGAATCAGAGTTTTGAACACATTCTGGTATGGAAACAGTGTCTGATTCACTCTTAAATTTGAAGTTTGCATCACAGAAACAATGTTGTGATGGTGAGGATGGTTGTGATACAGGAAGAAGATGTTTCCTGTTCCTCCTATATTCTACACCTTCTGAATCTACCAAGTAAGATCTTGGCTTAGCACAGATGCCTGTAATCTGTCCAATTTGATCAAAACCTTTCATTGTCTGGATTTGTACCATCTCTCCTTACCTCAAGGGATGAACTAATCTACTCAATTTGTCATAACTAGATTTCTGAATATTATGCTTCTTAACCACTTGAGCCTTGATGGTTTTACTGTTCTTAGGTTTAGGCTTCAATAAACTGGAAGTAATGGGTAGCATAGTTCTAGTTTGTCTGGAAAGCAGTCTTTGAGCAGGTGAGCCAAGAATATCGTCACAAGGTATGTTTCTGAGATTAAGTAAATTTAAGAACACATCGGTATTGTCACACTTTGACCTTTCAAGTAACTGCTTTGCACTCTGTACTGCATGTTCAGCTAGACCATTTGACTGAGCCGGATATTCAGGACTACTAGTGACATGTAGAAAGTCCCAGTCTTATGCAAATTTCCGAAACAACTGGCTACTAATTTGAGTACCATTATCAGAAACAAGTTTGTGTGGACTACCATGAACTGAGAAATGATGTTTTAGCTTAGTAATAACAGCAGCGGATGTTAGGTAGTAGAGCAATCTCAAACCATTTCAAATAAAAGTCTACCAAAACAAGGTAATGTTGATTGTTCCACTCAAAGATGTCAGCTGCAGCTGTTGACCACAGTAGTTGAGGAAATGGACTTAGCTGAAGTGGTTTTCTTTGTAAGTGTGGTCTAGTACTATTGCATACTGAACAAGATGAAAGTACTTTATCAATGTCTTTTGGTAATGAAGGCCAACATACTAATTTTCTCATTCTTCTCTTAGTGGATGTGGAACCTGGATAACCACTATGCAAAATCTGGATATATTCTTGTTGTAAGAAAGCAGGAACAACAATTTTAGGACCTTTGAAAATAATGCCATCTTCCATCAACAATTCCTCTCTGTAAGGAAAATAGGTTTGCACTTCAGGTGGTACACTAGATTGCTTTGACAGCCATCCAACATTAATGTAATGAGTGAGCTTCTGCAAAATTGGATCAATCTGACTGTGTTCTCTCAACTCATCAAGTCTAGAGGTAGAAAAAATACCCACTACCAACACATTAAAGTCAAAATTCTCTGTGTCAAGCTGTTCTGTCATATTTCTGGGCGATCTGGATAAGGTATCAGTTAAAACAACGCAACTTGCCTTTCGTGTAGACCATTTTGAAATTGTACTTTTGCAATTTAAGCATCATTCTTTGCAATCACGCTGGAGCTGAATGCATAGGCTTCTTTAGAATAGTAACTAGAGATTGGTGGTCAGCCTCAATCTGAATAGCTTGACCATAAATATAATCATGAAACTTAGAACATACAAATACTATCGCCAAAAGCTCTTTCTCAATCTGAGCATACTGCATCTCAGTTTGGGTTAGTGTTCTAGATGCATAGGCTGCTGGTCTGCCCTCTTGAAGTACAACTGTGCCAAGACCAAATTTTGAAGCATCACAGGAAAGAGTAACTGGTTTGTTTACATTATAGTAGCTTAATGTTGGTCAGGTGGCAATTGTCTGCTTAAGGTCTTCAAATGCCTTCTGGTGCTGTCCCAACCATGACCATCTAACATTTTTACATGTTAGCTGTTTTAAAGGTGCTGTCAACTCACTGAAGTCTGGTATAAACTTGCCTAGTAGTTGACCATGCCTAGAAAACATTGTATAGCTTGTACATTATCTGGTGCTGACATTTCAAGAATAGCTGCTTGCTTGGTCTGGTTTGGTCTCAAGCCTGTACTTGTAAACAAATGATCTGCATATATAACTTCTGGAAGTCTGAAGTTGCACTTCAGAGGACTGAGCTTTGAGTGTACTTCATGTGCTCTATCTAGAACTTTCTTGAGGTTTCTATCATGCTCTGCTTCACCATTCACTCCAACCAATAAATCATCTACTATTATGGCATAAGGATAACCTGAAAAAATTTGCTCCATTGCATGCTGAAAGACTTCACTTGCAGAATTTATTCCAA
This sequence comes from Protopterus annectens, assembly GCF_019279795.1. Lineage (NCBI taxonomy): Eukaryota > Metazoa > Chordata > Ceratodontiformes > Protopteridae > Protopterus > Protopterus annectens. The sequence continues at coordinate 939,814,887 of NC_056732.1, forward strand.
ATGGCATTCTTAGGAATCTGTATCTGCCAAACAGAGTACCAAAAGTAGTTAGAAATGAAGATTTGAGATCAAGTATCACTTGTGAAAATGAACTCTTTGCATCTAAGACAGAGAAAACAGTGGCATTCAGTGTTAAGGCTCCTCTTTGATTGAGTGCATTGGATGATATGGTCTTTTTAATGCTTTGTTCAGATCTCTTGGGTCAATACATATTCTGATTTTGTCTGAGCCTTTTTTGTGAGCTGCTACCATAGACGATACCCATTCAGCTGGTTCTGTGACTGGACAAATCACACCTTGCTGCACCATTTTATCCAACTGAGTTTTAACTTTATTCCGCATAGGTATTGGAACTCTTCTTGCTGGTCTGACTACAGGACTGACCTCTGGCTCCAGCTTCATGGAGTACACAACTGAAAGTTTGCTTAACTTGTCATCGAAAACATCAACATACTCTTAGAAAATGGCTTCAGAAAAATTATAATTTGAAAATGCACTTACATGATGAACTTCTTTAGTAAAGGAAAGCAGATTCATTCTTAAACTATATTTGAGACCCAGTAAAGATTGAACTGGTCTTCAGACTACATAGAACAACAAGTTGTAACAGTTCTCGGCCAAATAACATGAAAGCATCACTGAACCTTTGGTTTGAATTTCTTCCCTTCCATAAGCAATACGTTTCACACTACTGGCTAGATTGAGTTGTTCATTACTTCTCATTTTAGGAAATGTGTCTGCTGATATAACATTACACTTTGAACCAGTGTCTACTTTGAGCTCTGTGGATTTTCCATTAATCCGGACAGTACAAAACACCTTGCTTCTTGTTAATAAATTCACTGTCAACTCTTTCATCAAGGACTGATACACCATTTTATTTTTATTTATTTATTGCATTTGTTTACTGGGAAAGTCCACTGTCTGCATCGTCTCTACTTGATCAACTTGCTTCTTTGTGTGACCTTTCTTTACAACTGTGTGAGGCTTACTTGATTTACAAAACATTTGAAAGTGGTTCCATTTTTTACACTTGCAGCATTGCTGACCATATGCTGAGCACTTCTCTCTTTTAGACTCATGATTTGCCCCACAATTGTGACAGTTAACAATAAAGCTGGACTTGGGTTTTGCTGATTCCTGCTTGTACTGCATTGAGCGATGCATGCTCTTTTCTTAGAATTTGCTGGAAAGCTACGTGTCTTCCCTGGAAATCTCATAGCTGCCATGTGCTTGGGCCTACTTTGGTCTGACACATGTTGCATACTATCTACATTTGCCCTGGAGCCAACTGAACTCATGCTCTTGTCACTTGCAAGCATACTTGTGTATTTTTCTGTTACCTCTTGGATTTGACAAATCTCAATGGCTTTACTCAATGTTAAATCACTGTCACAAAGCAAAATCTTTTTCACAGCAGCACTGATAATACCAAAAACAAGCATATCCTTTATCAGTTCATCTTTTAAGTCACTAAACCAACACATTGTAGCTCTGTTTCTCAGGTCAGTTATATAAGCTGCAAATGTTTCCTGTGGTTTCTGATCTCTTGTGTAAAAAGAATGCCTCTCTAATATAATATTTGTCTGAGGGTTACACATTTCTCTGAACTTCCGCTTTAAACATTTTAGGTCTTCCCTTGATTCTGCCTATACAACAATATAATGATTTTCACCTTCTCCTTCATATACTGCAGGTGCATAGACAAATGAATGCTGTCTCTCTATGGCCTCTGCCCCAGTTAGGTTTAGCACAATGAATGCCCTGGTGCATGCATCTCTATCTGCATAAGCTGCTTGTATAAAATATCATACTCTTGCTCAAATATTCTCCAGTTCTCTGCAATATTCTTATCAAACACAAGTGGTAGGGGTTTTCGAAATCTGTCTGCCATATTAAGACATATCAGTGAAGGGTTTTACATATTAGCACAAACATACAGTCATGCACATATGTCAGAAACTTATGCCAGTACCTGTATCTGAATTTATTTCTTTTGGGCTTTTTGAAATAATGATAATGAACAAACTTGTAGTACCTTTGAATAACTGGACTTTGCGAAATAAACTTCTCAGGTGGTTTAACACTCTTGTAATATCATTTGGAAGGCTGAATGCTAAAGTCATTAATCATCATTTTAAGAAACATCTCAAACAACTTTACGATGCGAGTGAAATAAACTCTCGGGTACTGTAATATTCTTGTAATATTGTTTTTGCAATAAATCACCTTTTAGTGTAAGAAACATATTAAATAACTGTGCAATGCAAATAAACTGGACCTCTCTTACCCAAAACTCAATAACATTTTGAAGTAGTTGCACTTTGCAAATAACTGCATATAGCACACTGAAATGTCCCCAAAATGGTGATACCTTGCTAGGCAACTCTTTACAGTGCAAGAAACACTCTGTAATGACAGCACTTTGCGGTTAGACATACCCAGCACAAGAAACTTTTTGAAATGCCTATACTTTGACTGAATTTCACAAAATAGTTGCACTTTGCACACAATAAAGTCTTTGAAAGACATGCACAGTAATAAGTACTCACTGTAAGCACTTTAACACACTTTGAGATACTTTGAATAACTTTAGTTATGCCCTTGATACAATACGAAGTCATAATTATCCCAAAACATAGGAGTTTGCCAAAACACATGCAGTCACCTTGCTTTATTGTTGCTTAATGTGCCCCTTCTTCGCTTATTTTGCCTTATTATATTCATTTTGCTTGTTTAAGCCCTTTTCATGCCCAATGTACTTTTCTTGTGCTTGTTTTATTCTAAACATGTCCAGTTTTGCTTTGAACACACTCGCTTTACTTGAAACATGCTTATTTTATCTTTAAACATACTCATTTTGCTTCATCATTAATCGTTTCACAAATACCTTTATTTTAAACATTCTTTTTAGCCAACAAACATTTTGTGCCTTCTGCTTGCTCAGTAATGTGGTTTGTGCCCTTGTAATGCCCTGTTTTTTTCTCTTTTATCAGATAAACAGTTCATGCCACTTCTCATTACCTTTGATTCTTTTCTGTCTCTTTTTGTGCTCGTTTCTCTTGGTTTTACATTCACTGTCATCTCTGCACCTCATGGCTCTGAATTTTATTCTCTTCGATCCCGGTTCTGACACCATGTCGCTCTCTTACTTTGAACACAAAGAAGAGTCTTTGTGGGGTCTGTTCAAGCAGCTTTATTCCATACAAACACATCATTATAAAGGTTTACTGACTTTAACTTAAGTAACTTATATACATTAAGTAGCTTATATACAAACTAACAACTGTGATCATGCAAGCTGTCACTGTGGCTGCTCTTACAAAATGGCACTAGGGAATTCACGTGTCTGGAATTTATATGTGCACGTACAGCCTTGACATGCTTCTTAAAGATACAGCACACTTCACTTGCAATCTGATCTACAGGTGCCTTCTATGTGGAGTCTGCATGTCCTCCCTGTGTTTGTGTGGGTTTCCTCTGGGTGCTCTGGTTTCCTCCCACATTCCAAAGAAATGCATCTAGAGTATTGCTGCCTGGACCTCTGCTGAAAACGGGCTCTGTCCCAGGTGGACTTTCCTGGTAAACAAACGTTAAATAAATAAGTAAAATGAGTGCTAAATGATTTCTGTTAATGCAGTTGTATTTTATGAGCAAATGGTTTTATTGGTTGATTGAGTCACATGATGCACAGTCAAGTGTAAAGTTCTATTTTTTACTTAGCATTCATTCTACAGATAACTCCTAACTTTGCAGAGCCAAAAACATTCAGTAAAAAGTTTTTAATATTCCAAAGATTAGGTCCTTATTTCATTTGAATTGTATTTTTTAGTTTATAATTCTTTGATTTACACACTTCCAGTTGGACCTAGTTTTGTTTGTAATAATTTAACAAATGCCTACAAAGTTAGCCAAAAGCATTCCAATATATTTGAAACTCGTAGTCCAGATAAGTTACCATTTAATTTACTTCATACTTTCAAACTTTTCTGGATCACTTAATGGCCAGTATTTAGTCTATAAGCACCTTAAGGCTGCATCATTTACAGTGATATATCCCAACATTGGCATTGGTTGTAGAAAGCAAATGTGTTCATTTAATGCCAGCAATGAAAGTTAACAACATTCTTAAATACATATCTTGCTTTAGATTAAGATTCTTAAGTCACAGATGTAGCTCCTTCTGATAAAGCCATACAACTACAAATGTGATTTTAATTAAAATGGTTAGATATGTCTTGATGATAATTACTAGTTTCTGTCACTGCAAGATAAAGGTTTTTATTCTTCTAGAATTTTGACATTACATCATATCACAGGGAAGCTATAACAAACTGACACCTTGAGCTACCCAAGAAACCAGCCTGTCTGCTCCAATTTGCATTTGGCAACAAGCACTGAGATACATTACTTGCTATAGATTGTTTATCTGTTCGCAGACAATCTCTTGAGTATCTTAAACAGTTTACGCTGCAGTTTTATATGGGAAAAATTCCATGATCAGAATTAATGTTTGCCTTCACTCGATTACTCAGCTTAACAGTTTAACTATAAGTCCATATTGCAATATTAGTATATTTTTCATATTTTATATGATGAAATTGCATTCATAAACTAGACAGTATTTGCACATTGCTGGTCTACATTATTGAGGTTGTACACAAATAAGACAATATATGTATTCAAGGCTATTTTCCCTAAAGCAACATAAAATTACTTGAAATGAATCATGATTTCAGTTTAACCACTTCAAAACCTTTCAAAGTCATCCAAACGCAGTTGCTGCATAGAAAAGTTTGTTGTGAGCTGCAGTATTCACTGACTTCAAGTACTATTTCAGTAAATTACTTACACTGTTTCCTTAGCAACAATGAGAGAATATAGTTTATAAGAGGACATTAACAGTCTAGTAGACTTGTTTACACACACACACACGCACACACACACACACACACACACACACACACACACACACACACACACACACACACACACACATACCCACCCACGCACATGCTTGCTTATTCAAAATACTGCTGGTATTAAGCAGTTTCTAGATTTCTCAAAGAGAAATTCACTAAAAAGTGTAATTAGTTTTCTGTAATAGTGCATACAGTGTGATCTGTAACAGACAGCAAAGTAAGCTCAGCTGTTTTTATTCTTTTTTTTATATAATACACATCTTTCTTAAATCACAAGATCAACTAGCTATAATATTTAAAGTACATACAAATGTGTCTGTACCTGTTTATTTTGTATAATATGTATATCTGCATGATGGTTCTTGACTCTATATGTCTGAAAATTAGGTTCATCTAACTTCAGAGCATATTACACTAAATACCTAAAGAGGTAAGGAGTAAGACATGACAAGGGTGTGTGTGTGTGTGTGTCTGTGTGTGTGTGTGTGTGTGTGTGTGTGTGTGTGTGTGTGTGTGTGTGTGTGTGTGTCTGTCTGTGTGTGCGTGTGTGTGTGCTTTTGTCTAATGAGAACATGCCTCAGTGTGGAATAAGACATGATGTAGAGCCTTGTTTGTGCTTTTAGCACCAGAGGCATGCCCTTATCAGACAACAAACTATAACTTGTCATTTCTTAACTGTAGTCATAAAATACTGACCTCCAAACAAAACACAATAAATAAATAAATAAATAAATAAAAAAGAATACAACATGTAGTCAACAGATGCAATCAGAATTATTATATATAAAAAAATAAAAAAATATATCCACTGATTAGGCTGCACACAAACATACACACATACAGGCACATGCATGCACGTGCACACACACACACACACACACACACACACACACACACACACACACACATACTTTTTCTACATATATCTAAAGGCTGGGCAGAAGCAACATCTTACAGTTGCAGAGCTATACAGATTGTCATATTCAGTAATCCTGACATGATGCATATAGTTCTGTTAAACACTTATCAGCAAAGGAAGGGTTCCGGCTAAAATCTGTTTTATGTTTCTATTACTATATCTGCAGCTCCTTTTTTATTTCTCCCAGTAACAACAAATGTGAATATGAGAGGGAGTATTTAGCTGTTATTAGTTAATTTATATTCTGATTTGTTGATTAGGTAGTTACATTTAAGCCTATAGGAAAACACCTCTGAGTTCCAGATTGTTTGTTTAAAGGTAGATTATAGAAACATTTTATGATTGCAAAACTGCTCAAAACAACATATTCAGCTCTCACAGAAGGCTATTCTGCTATTATCAAGAATAATTTTGTTGTAAAAATGGGAATACCGGTTATGCATACCAATGAATTTATGTGCGTAAGAAGAGTAATACATTTTAAAAGCAGCAATAATTTTCTTTGTGTTGGATATTATAGGTTACATTTTAATTTAATGGCCCAGCAGAAGATTTTTATTGAGAGTAAAGGTAGATGTC